>NW_007732384.1:31148-32307 GCF_000696425.1 Galeopterus variegatus | reverse complement strand
TATTTGAATCCATTTGATTCTTCCCTGAGTTGCTTCTCCTCTTGCTAGTGTACTTTGGACTGAGAAACCATATAACACAGCGTTGCAAAAAACCTGTGTGGAGTGACTGGAGTTCTTAGGGAAAACCTCAGAAAGGAAAGTGAAACTTCAGTTTTAGCTCATTTGGGCATTGCAGAAGTTTTACAACTTTGAAATATTGATTTACTTATTTATACCCTGCCTTGTTCACTGCACATTAATGTACATGTAATAAAATGATGGTAAACGTACATAGCGATAAAAAATCAGGAGTAGATATGTATAAGTAAGAACCAATATGAAGGGGTTTCTTGGCAGTCAAACCCAGAAAGGTAGATTTGGTTATGACGTTTATTATCATAGAAGATAATATATAGCAGTCCCAAAAGAATATCTCATAGAAAACTTTACATATCTTTTTTTTTTTTTTTAATTTTCCTAAGCTCAGGGCTGTGTTGTAGTGGCTAAAAGTTATTAATTCTTAGTATTGCATCCAATAAAATCATAATCATCAATGACAACAACTGAACAATTATTATGTTAAAAGCACTGTGAATCAAAGAGTGAAATACAGAGGTTTGCTCCCTAGGACTTTAACCACCTAGTCAGAAAACAAAGACAAAACTGATATTGCTAGCCAACTCAAATTAGTGTATGTTGTCATTACTGAATCCATGTTAATTAAAGATATATTCTCAACCCACTTTCATAACTAAGATATCTTATTGAGGGTTCTACAAATGCTGACAAGGACATTAATATCAGCCAAAATATATCATCTACCATTGTACTGGATGCCCTCATCTGACGACTGTTTAATGCAAAGGTATAAAAAGGCCAGCTCCTTCTCCCTAGTTCAGAGCTCTACACAGACTCAGCTGAGGCCTTGTGGTGACTGCCTCTCAGCCCAGCTTCTCTCTCTGCCCAGTCCTGTTCCCTTAATGCCACCATAGTTGTTAATTTTGAGACTGCTACTCCCTAATACATTTCCTGTAATCCAGTCTCCATCCCAGAATCTGGAAAACGAACATGCCACAGTACAGGTCCCTTTGTGCAAGCCACTAAGAATTCTTTTCAAGGGGAATTACAGTCTTGTTTAAAAAACAAAGCACAGCAGTGCGTACTAGGCGAGAAGGCTAAG
>NW_007732384.1:28224-30561 GCF_000696425.1 Galeopterus variegatus | reverse complement strand
ACATGCCACAGTACAGGTCCCTTTGTGCAAGCCACTAAGAATTCTTTTCAAGGGGAATTACAGTCTTGTTTAAAAAACAAAGCACAGCAGTGCGTACTAGGCGAGAAGGCTAAGGGACAAATGAACCCTTCAGTTCTGTATGCTCCCATATCTCAGAAGCCCGGGAGATCACTGAGAGCTGGGGTAGCTAAGCAAGGCTTCTCAGAAGAAGCTTCTCCTAAACGTTTCTTTCTTGCACCCAAAGTGCCCTTCTCAGAATGTTAAACAATTCAAAACTACTACTTTTCCATATGTGTTCATAATAGTGTATAACAACTCAGGGGATCACATACTTACGCTGTTATCTCTCCGAATCCTCTTTCTAAACTGAAATGATCTGTATGAATACTACAGAAGAAGAAGTAGCCCACTAAGGCCTACATGAAGGCAGTTGTGTTCCCTGCAGTAGCAGCCTGTTCAATTGCTGCCTTTCTCTCGCGATTCCATGTGCAGAAACTAACGTGAAGTCATCTGACTAAATAATGCTTTTGCCTTAAATACTGGTGACAGACATCCCTTATTCTGTTGTGTCTAATATTTTACCATCTCTGCTAAGCATAACTCACTCTCTTGATAGTTCTGCTTTTTTCTCTACTTACACTGATACGTGGTTTTAAAGTAAAGCCTTAGCAATTCATGGCGATAATAGTACTTTCATAAGGTTCTGCCATTCACCATGATGTTACATACAGGTATTATAACACTAACTTGTCATCACCTATACAGGCTGTCGTCAGCTGGGTTGAAGACCCAGGAGAAGACCCTGAGATTTTAAGGGTTTGAGCACACATAATTTATTAGGGAAATGACCCTAGGTGGAGGAGAAGGGAAGTGAGATAGGGAAGAAAGGTAGTCAATGAAGATGTATTATCAAACAAATTACCACTGTCAGCAACTGGAGCTTAATCCAACTAGGGAACTCTGGTAGCTCACGTAGAATATACCTCACCCTTACCCACCTAAGGGCAAGGGAACTGACCTATTTCTACACCAACTCCTGTCAGTCATCTCTTATGAGCTGCTTCCCTTGGAGGTTAAATCTTCAGTACTTCCATCTCCCACGTGCTTGAGCAAAGTAGGCTCTACAAGTCAGAGAAAGCCCTCCGGCAAAACAAATAAATAAATAAAATGCAGGTACTGACAGTCAGGCCATGGGCACTGAAATGGTAAAGGCAAGAGGATGCGGGTGAGGTCCTGAAATATCAGCTACACTGACTAATTAAGAGAAAAATACAGTTATTGCAATCACATTCCATAGACTGGGTGTTTTCTTCCTCACTCCTACATCTAGTCAGTACCCAATTTCTGCTGATGTTGCCTCCCTGCTAGCTCCAGGGCCTCCCCTCTCTTTGTTATTTTTGCTGCCTTCCAGTGCCATAGGGCTGCTTTCTTGCCCCTTAGCACATCCCAGAGTTCTTGCTTCTGAGTCTTTATTTAGGTTGGAGGTTGGGTCCCTTTGCTGGAATGTCTTTCCACTTCTATATATTACTATCACAGCCCTTCTCCAAAACCTGCCTTCTCCAAGATGCATCACACACTTTCTCTCATAGTTTGTGGCACTTCATTTCAGCCTCATTTTAGCACGTCTCATAATCAGCCTTTTACTAAAATTAGGTTAACAGACATCTCTCTTTCTCACTAGATTATGAACTCTTCAAGGGCAGGTGTTGGCGTTCAATTTCTATGGTGCCCACTGCAATGCTTCACATATAGTGGATATTTGGTAAATGCTTGTGGAAATAAATTGAATGATGTAAATCCAAAGTAGGTTGGAAAAGGATGCTGTTTTGAAGGGGCCACCAGCTTCAGTTACCTGGATAGGGAAGCATATACTCGATTTTTCTAACAGCTTGCACTCAAGCTGTCATTAAAATTAAAGTCCTTTATTATACACTTTCATTGTTGCCAAAATAATACTCCTGGTGCCTCGGAGCAGTAGATGTAACAGCCTCTCTTAGTTATAATTTTGTGACATCAGACGTCAAGTAGTTGGAAAATTGCAAGTGCTGGTAATATAACTTTACATACAGTACATCATTACAAACGAGAAACAGGGCCTGGGGGCAGGGATGTTCTGTACCATACTTTTCTGAGAAAAAAGAAAACTGAATGGAATGACAATACATTTCTGTAAAAGCATCTTCTCCTTAAAAAAAAAAAAAAAAAAAAAAAGACAGTGCCCATTTAGTCACCCTTTGATAATTTCATTTAACTACTGCATGGCAACATTTGAAAAGAAACAAATTATTATTTTTTTGCTCTTTCCCTCTCTGTCTCTCCTGTACACACACACACACA
>NW_007732384.1:8773-27643 GCF_000696425.1 Galeopterus variegatus | reverse complement strand
AAACAAATTATTATTTTTTTGCTCTTTCCCTCTCTGTCTCTCCTGTACACACACACACACACATTTATATACACACACATACAAGCATGCACATGATTCTGAGAGAGATCATTTTAGGTGTCTGGTCCAATGCTGGCTACCGCTCTAGGAGTTACATGCCCAAACTGGGAAAATCACTCTGTCTTACTCAAAACATCCACCATTTTTTCTCCCCCCTTCCCCACCTATTTCTATATTTGCACACTTCTGCAAGCTAAATCTAACTCAAATGAGCAGGGAAAACAGCCTTTAATCAGGTGAGAACAAGAAGAAATGCCCCCACTGTGTGCAAATGTATTCAAATGAAGTCATAATTCCAGGGAGGAGGAGAGGGTCAGGCCCTTCTGGGACTTGGAGTCAAGACCGAGGGCTGTGGGGGAGCTTTGCTGACAATTCTCTCTAAATCCATTTTATCTTCTACAAGCCCACAGGCCTCCAATGTGCCACCTCAAATGATGATACACGCACACTGTCTTGGTAAGCTGCTAACAGGAACCCCAAATCACTGTGACTTAAACTAAATGCAGGGTTATTTTGGTTTTGTATAGTTGTATTTTTTTTTAAATTTCACCTGAGAAGGAAGGAGGCACGCCAGAGGTGATATGGGAGATCCATGGTTATTAGGGACCTCACCTCCTTTTATCATCTGTTAGCACCTGTTTTCCATCTTCAGTGTGGTTTCGTGGTCATGGAGGGCCTGCTGGAACTCCATCAGTCACCTCTATATTTCAGGCAGGAAGAAAGAGCAAGGGAAAAAGAGTGAAGATCAGAAACAATGCTCCCTCAGTTGATTAGCATCCTTAGAAGAGCTTTCCTGAAAACCCCACCCGATTACTTTCTCTTATATCTCCTTGGCCACCTCTATCAGAAATGGGGAGTAGAAAATGTATTTTAATCCCTGAGATGCTTGTTTAGGTTTTCTTTCTTAAGAAAGAAGGGGAGAGTGGACATTGGTAGGCAATGCACCCAGACAGATATTGCTTCTGTTGGATGCTTATGTAGATTGGGCTGTAGTAAGGAGAGAGGTGACAGCATCCTTTAAGCACCTAAAAAGTCTCTGTGAATTTCCAGTTCTGTGGTTGATCCTGTGTGGTTAACTCAAGTGAGTCAGAGAGAGACAGAGGCAGAGAGAGAGACATAGAACGCTAAGGAAGAGGCCTGACATTTCTGAAGTACTGAAATCTTTCTGAGATGGCTTGCATCTGGAATTCTGAGAAATAGATATTTGTATCAGACACTAAGGCAGGACAGCACAAATCCTTCATTAATATGACCTATGTCCTGACCTTTTAATAGCCCTGACAACTTCTTCCCTGAGGGAGAGGCTGGCCAGGAAGGAAGCAAGTACTATTATTTTCCTTTTACTGGCTGAAGTTGTCTCTGTGCATTCTCAACTTACAAAAGAAGTGGAGTCGAATCCACTTTGAAACTCTTGAGGATTCATTAACAGAAGGAAAATAAAAAAGAGAGATTTGGGTGGCCTTTGATGGGAATAGAGACCAGGAGGCCCAAGGCTGAACATTGTGCTCTTAAAGGTAAAAACTAGAGTAGATCCCAGGATTGTAGTGGGTTCAGTGCACCAGAATCCACAGCCTTTGTTAGAGAGAATACTCACAGGTTGTTTTTTTTTTATTTTATTTTTTGTCTTTTTCGTGGCCGGTAAGGGGATCACGACCTTTGCTGTGGTGTCGCCCGCACCGCACTCAGCCAGTGAGCGCACCGGCCAGTCCTATATAGGATCCGAACCCGTGGCGGGAGCGTCACTGCGCTCCCAGCGCTTCCAGCGCCGCACTCTCCTGGGTGTGCCACTGGGCCGGCCCAATACTCACAGTTTTTGTGGAGATGATCACCTACTCTTTCAGAATTTCAAATCTGGAATTTCCCATGTCATTTTCTAGTAAGAATATAAAGTTGCATGCTGGGTTCTCAGAGTCCTAATTCTGGTCTCTCAAACCTCCTTTTTAAAAAGGGTCAGTGGAGGCACTGTAACAGCTAAGACAGGAGAGGCCATGTACTTGTAGGACCCTCAGACCGTCCATCATGGGAAGTTCAAATGGTTGTAAGTACTTTCTAAGGAGGTAAATGTTGCGGGTCTAAGTCTTTCACAGATCATTTAGCTCTAATATCTTCCCCAGTCATAAGCTATACACATAATTGTGATCATAGCTACCAAGTATTTATTACTTCTTCCTCGTATTTGATCTGTTATGTCTAATATGATCTAAGTGGAATAGACCATTTGATTCAATATTAAATGCCTATTAAAGAAATGGTCAGTCCTTAAGTTTTAATAATTAATTTGAAGCATCTTCATCAATCTACTCTCAATTACCTATTATATATATATATATATTTTTTTTTGTCTTTTTCCGTGTCCGGCAACGGATCGCAACCCTCAGTGTTGCCCCCATACCGGACCGGGACCGGCAACGGGATCGCAACCCACGGCGTTGCTCCCGTGCCTCGCTCAGCCAGTGAGCGGGAACTGGTCTATATGTGGGATCCAAACCCTCAGCAGGAGCTCCGCCGCGCTTCCCAAGCGGCGCACTGTAGCAGTGCGCCACCGGGCCGGCTCCAACAATTACCTATTATATTTTAAATAATCATTTTTTGAAAGACTTTGTCATTGAATATACCGTACAAAGTGAAAAAACAAAAGTAAGCAATTATACTGAATTCCAACTTATCTTAAAAGGTCCAAAGAAAATACGTAATATGAAGTCAAAGCAAAGGTCAGTTAACAGGACAAGGAAGATGAGGTTTACCAAGGAGTGTTGGCCCCTATCATCCATTCTGTGATCTCACCTGAAACAAAATCCTTTTTCTGCTTTATCTTCCTACACATCCAGGAGATCTAAATATCAACCGATGCTTCTGTAGAATGAGTGCTGCAGACACAGCACCACGCCCTGCTTTCCTTTTCTTGCTGGGGAGGCCGTGTTCCCCTACTGAGACAGCCTCTAGTGGGTCCATCCTGTTCTTTTCCAGAACACAGTTTATGGAGAAAAGGAGGGAAAAATTATTACTCTTTACAGTGCTTGGAGAGGATTTAGGGACAGGTCTTTTTCAGGTAATACTTTTCTTAAATAATCTTTCCCTAAAGAAATGCTGCAGAGTTTATGCTATGGCATTCTTGGACTACGTGAATGGGGGCACTTGGTAGGGAGCAATACAGAAAGTTTCTGAGATCTCTTTACTATATCTTTGCTTTTCCACTCAGTCTATGAAGTATTTACCTAGAATTGCATTTCGTTTAATTTGGTCTAGTACATCCTCTGACAGTCAAGTCCAAGCATCAAAAAGTATATATGAGCGGTGTTCAAAAAGTTCACGGAAAGATGTATATTATCTTTTAATTGCATTTTTCTACAAACTTTTTGAAGTACCCTCATATTTTCTAAATATTGAAATATGGTGTGGTCTGTAAAAAATAAGGCAAATTTGTACTGATGAGAAAAGATGTCCCAGTATATATTAAGCATCAGGAATGGATTAAGTCACATAACATTTATAATATTATTTCTCTTTTTAAAGGATGGGTAGGCAAATAGTTAGATGGATGAGTAGACACATCAGGGTGACTTGCTGCAACCCCTGGGGTTAAGCAGTATTTGCAAGAACTTTTAATAGTAAATTTATTTATAAAAAAGGACTATTGGGAAACAGAGGATTCTGATTATCTACTTTTAAATACTATTTGATTTTTTTTAAGAAAAATATTAACAGGGTTTACCTGAGTGGTGACATATTGGGCCATTTTTATTTTCTTCTTTATAATTTTCTGTATCCAAAAAAAGAAAAAAAAACTCAAATCGGTGTTATTTTTTAAAAGTATCCCTGCTATATCTTCTTCTTTTTATTAAGGATTTTATTTTTTAAATGTGTGTAAACTGTTTTAATTCATATATTAAAAATTGAGACCTGTATCAAAAACTATGTTATTAAGGTCTCATATTATTGGGCTAGGAAGAAAAAAAAAAGAAAAAAAGTTAAATGCAATTAAACTTTGCCATATATATATGATATGCCTGAACTAAATTGTAATAAAAGCTTCACTGGTTTTTATTTATTAGATACTGGTTTTATTTATTATTCATTTTATAGCCATTCCTTGAATCCAGAACAGGAACCCAAAAGACCAAAAACATGACCTCTGGAAAAATTTCCTCTTTATCCTGTGGATTAAATTTATAAGTGGATTAAATTTATTTCATAAGTTTGCAAATTCTAATGCAAACTTACAAACTATCCAGCTTCATCTGCATTAAAAATATAACAGTATTTTCCTTCCTGATATTGCATAAATATGATGATGAGAAATAAAAATTAAAATGCTCAAAATTGAAAGAGAAAAAATGTGGTTTTAAAATAAAAAATAAAACTGCTTAAAAATGAAATTTAGATTCTGTTTTTTATTAGGGAAAATAGAAATATTAAAATGCTTACCAAGGATGCTAGAATGTGCATTTATCCACTTATACATATATTAAGTATAAAACTAACCTAAACAACATATCTAATATGCAAATAATAAAACCAACATTTTTCTGTTTATTTCGACTGGCAACTTTTTTCTCTTTAATTGCATCTTTTACATATACACTTGTTATTTGTTTACAAATAAAAACTGCATGGAAAATTGTTTACTAGGTTTTATAAACTGCAAATATGCATAACCTTCAGTGTGTTCAATAAATATCAGGTGATAATCTGGTTCATAAAAGACAAAGATTGTCTGGCTCTTGTTGGATTTTATTGCTTTAGGCCAAAGGCCATTCCAAGGCCCAGGGCAAGGTATAAGCAGTGTGTTTTCTGAGTTGGCATAAATTAGAAAGAGTTGCTGAGGAGGATTATATGTCATATTTCAGAGGTACTTCCATAAGAGGGATTAAAACCAAGGTGGCCTTATGAGCCACAGTTGAAGTTGCTCTGTTTTTTAAAATAACACACCATTTCATGCAATCGGGCTAGTCAAATGATCTTCAGCAAAGCACAGTCATGTTGTGCTGTAGCTCTTAAGGAATTAATGAATATCTGTGAATAGTGTAGCCTAGACATAATTGTAAAGATCAGTGTTTTGTGTCCTTGAGTACCTACCAGTTATATACCACTTTGCCTTGCTTGCATAATTAAAAGTAGACCCTGAAGACCAAAATTAAAAGAAGCCACTGCTAGCTAATTGCCCCATGGAGTTTTGCAGAGATACTTCAGTTTTCAGAATGAATTTGTAGGTGGAGTTTAGATCACAGACACTCAAATAATGCCTCCATTCCCCCTCCACCCACCTCGAGAGTTGCCCCCAGGTGTGTTACTTCTCTTTTGGTGCATTTCCTCACTTGACTTCCAGATTACACCTCTGTGCAAATTCTGGGGGTGCCAGAGAAATGCCAAGCAAAAGAAAGACCTAAATGCTTGAGGCAGGTAAGTGACAGCAACCAGGAAATGTTCTCAGCTACACGTTTACTCAGCTGATCCAAAGGGCTTTGAGGCAGAGCAGCAGCAATGTCTACTGGAGACTGTGTTTTCCCTTTGAGAAAAAGCTCTGGAAAACTTCAGATATGGTTATATGCACTATATTTTTTTGGCCCAGAGTATTAAAAAAAAATTAGTCCTACATTGTACAGATAAGTCAATTTAATAAATGAGAGGAGCCATTTCTGTTTAAACATAGTACATTGAATCTTTCATCTAGATATTTGGTATTAAATTTTGAGCCTCATTGTGTAAAACTGTAAAGCTGAAGAAATGTGTCACATCGGTGCTCCAACAATCCTGTTTGTAGAGTGCTTCATGGTTTAGGAAGTGCTCTCACAGGCACAACACTTTTGGATCCTTAGAAAAGATGTGAGGTTTGCAGAGGAGTTATTATTGTGATTTTCCAGTTGAGAAAACTGATGCCCAGTATGGAAAAGGGGGATAAGACTGTAGAGTGCTTCATGGTTTAGGAAGTGCTCTCACAGGCACAACACTTTTGGATCCTTAGAAAAGATGTGATGTTTGCAGAGTAGTTATTATTGTGATTTTCCAGTTGAGAAAACTGATGCCCAGTATGGAAAAGGGGGATAAGAACACAGCTATTGGTATCAGGAGACCTAGTTACTGCCCCTAGTTATAAGTGTCATCTTGTCTGGATATGTACCTCATCTCCAGACCTCAGTTTCTTCATGTGGAATGTGAAGGAATTGAAAAAATAACTGTAAATTTTCGAGTATTCTGAAGTGATGAGCTGGAGCATGAATCAAAGGCCCCTAAATCTCCTCACTATTTCCACCATCCCCTCAGGTTCCGCAGGACCCTCTTTAGCATTTATAAATTTAGTATACATTATAATGAATAAAGTCATATGTATTTGATTATAGAATAAAATTGTATATTATAATAATCAAACCTTTCAAAAAGCATATAAACAATGTATTCATATTTTGTTTATATATACATGCACTTATATTTAGTTATATTTTCACTTGATCAATATTTTGAATGAGAATATTCTCTAATTTTGAAATCTTAATGATAATCAATTCTTAGTACTCTATTAATATTATTCAAAATTTTGCAAAATCTTTTGAAATTCCCAATAAAATCCTGTCTTTATCAACATTAAGAATATTTCTTTACCTTATAGTTACATAATATTTACTTAGAATTAATATATTTATCTCAAAACACTTGAGTCTTTTTTTAATGAAAGATGCATCATATGTCTTGGATCATATCATGTATCCTATACTCAGGGATTTAATTTAGAGAACTGTTTATTATCATAGAATGGCAGTCACTGTTTCTCTCTGCAATCAGTCCATTAGAACATTGGATTAGCCCTGAATCGTTCTGTATTAATTGTGGATATAAGACTGTTGGATTAGCTCTGAATTATTCTGTATTAATTATGGACACACACACCTAGTTTAATACAGAACATGTTATTCATCCCCCTATATCCATTTCTCTCTTCTACTCGACTATGATAAATATAACCCCACACTACACTGTCAGTGCCAGGTTATTTCTGTACTTGAAGATTTTAATTGCATTCATTATTTGGAGAAGAATACTGTTTAGGAATAGTCTTCAAAGATTAAAGCTGTTTATCTGGGTATGAAAAATCATTTGGTGATCTGCCAAAAACTCCTTGTTCACAAGGGGAAGCTTTTCTGTCAAAAGAAAGAATCAGATACAGAAAACAGATTTTCTCAACTGATATCTCAGCTCTGTGGAGTCATTAGGGCAAACCACCTGCACCTCAAAACACTTTGATTACCCAGTGTGTGATGAGGGCCTGGGCTGTCACCTTGAACACTGATATTCCCTTCCTCTGAGTTAGATTAACATCCTAGATTCATCACCATTTTGGAAATTCCATTTACCAAGTTGATTCAGTTTGTTTTTTCACCTCAGTGTTGTCCGAGTCAGCAGATGGTCCCCCTATTTATTAGAATGGTGCCATCACTGAATTGTAGCCAAAAAGCTCTGTTACCTTTACAACAAAAATGTGAGCAATTTCATTTACTAATGTCATCATAAAGCTACAAAATTAAAGTTAATTTTGTAAGTGTTTATTTGTTTATTTAATCATCCTCTCAGCAAACATTTACTGAGCATCTGTTTGTACTGGTTCTGTCTTGTTGTGGCAAGAAACACAAAGGTAAATAAGTGAGAACAGCCTGATCTCATGGATAAGGAGGGCCCTGGAGTCCTAAAGACATGGGTTGGAATTTTCACTTAGTCATTGATTAGCTGTGTGATCTTGGGCTATATCTTCTACTCTATCTTCTCTTTATTTGTGTGTGTGCCTGTGCCTGTGTCTGTGCGTATGTGTGTAAAGTAGCAATAATGCCTAATGTGTTGAGTTATAGTGTGAATCAGAAAAAATAACGGTCTTCAGCATGGTGGGTGGCAGTATTAAAAAGGCCCAGCCTGTTTCCTCAAAGCAGTTTACATTTTGTTGGTGTAATTTATGAGATGCTTAACATTAAAAAACAAAACAAAACAAAAAACAAAAACTTATTTATAAAATAAATCGTTAGAAGTTATTTCATTTGAAAAAGACTAGTATAAGGAATTGGTTATCAACTGCTGGACAGCTACGAAGGCAGAAAGGGAACTGTGAGCTAACTGCAATCTTAAGAATAGGGGAACAGATGAAAGAGGTTAAGTTTATCAGATCTCAGGAACTCAAAGAAAGGAACCCACAAAATTTAGGCTTAGTCCTCTACCCAGCTGGTACTGATAATTTATGGGCTGCAGGAGGGACCCTGTGGAGCTGTCCTCAAGCTGGTACCTCTGAGAGGTACAGCAAGACTTATGCTGAGAGTGCCAATAGTTAGAAAATAGAATCTGAGGCCAACTGCTGCTGCTGGAGTGAAGAGCTGGGGCTGGGGCTGCTCTATAGCAATGATGAGTGAAAAAGAAAGGAGCCAGTCTTTCCTTCCCTCGTCCCACCTGCCGATTTCCTTCTGGTGCCCCTGTTTGGCAGAACCTAACAGGGAGTCAGCTGTTATGAAGAGAGGTAGCTTCACAGACCCGGCTCCAGCACCACAGATCAGGGGAATAGACGGGTGAGGTCAGGCTCAGAGACAACAGCTTACTCACTGGCACAGGTCTGTATCAGCAGAGTGACTTCATGTCTTGATTTGTGCAATGAAAATCTGCCCCCAAAGGACTTGAGAGCTCACTGGCTACTTTAGTTCGCGCTAATATGACACGTTCACTTGTGAAGAGACCCAAATTCACATGAATGTTGAAAGTAAATATTTGTGGTTATATAGTCAAATTTTCAGGTTTAAACTTCCTTTGAAAAGAATAGGTATGACTTTTCCTACATACTGAATCATGAAGAGAAACTTCTCAACAAAGGAGTTTTGCTACTTTTTAAAAATTCCTAAAAGGCAAAATTTCATATAATTATGTTGGTATCAACTAGGGAAATTCCTAAATGTAGTAAATATTTCTCATTTACTCAAATGGAAATTAATATAAACTTGTCATCCTTCTGCAGTTAAACTGTATTACTATTAGGAAATTTTATGTGAAGTTAAACACTTATTAAATGCTACAAATTATCCAAGAAATTTAAAATAAGACATTTTCTGGTTGATTTGGTTTCAACTGAAATAGATGACATAACCTTTGTAAGAAGATGTAAAAGATTAATTTTAGTAAAGTGTGTTTGTCTTTTCTTGCATAAAGGTTTATGTTAGATATTATACTTTCTTTTAATAATAAAAATATCTTTGTGAAACTTTTTTTATTTATTTAACAAGTATTTTCTGGGGTTTCGTGAGTGCCAGGCGCTGAGGAATCAGAGTGAACAGGAACCGCAGAGTCCTGGCATGCAAGGAGCACGTGTTCTAGTGGAGACAGGAAGAAAGAAAATGAGCAAGTAAACATAGAAAAAATGTGAAAGTTCTACACAGAAAAAAAAAAGGGTTATTTTTGAGAGTGTGTAGGGTTATTTCTGAGAGTGTGTTT
The DNA here is from genome assembly GCF_000696425.1 of Galeopterus variegatus. Lineage (NCBI taxonomy): Eukaryota > Metazoa > Chordata > Mammalia > Dermoptera > Cynocephalidae > Galeopterus > Galeopterus variegatus. The sequence continues at coordinate 18,133 of NW_007732384.1, read as the reverse complement.
GTGCACGTACTCGTAAAAGTCTTTCTGAAGAGATGCTATTTGAGATGAGACCTAAAAGATAAAAAGAAAGAGGCAGACACCAGGAAGGCCTACTAAGCAGAGGAAATGACAAGGACAATATCCCCTAAGTAGGAAACAACTTGNCACTTAGTCATTGATTAGCTGTGTGATCTTGGGCTATATCTTCTACTCTATCTTCTCTTTACTTGTGTGTGTGCCTGTGCCTGTGTCTGTGCGTATGTGTGTCTGTGTGTGTGTAAAGTAGCAATAATGCCTAATGTGTTGAGTTATAGTGTGAATCAGAAAAAATAATGGTCTTCAGCATGGTGGCAGTATTAAAAAGGCCCAGCCTGTTTCCTCAAAGCAGTTTACATTTTGTTGGTGTAATTTATGAGATGCTTAACATTAAAAAACAAAACAAAACAAAAAACAAAAACTTATTTATAAAATAAATCGTTAGAAGTTATTTCATTTGAAAAAGACTAGTATAAGGAATTGGTTATCAACTGCTGGACAGCTACGAAGGCAGAAAGGGAACTGTGAGCTAACTGCAATCCTAAGGATAGGGGAACAGATGAAAGAGGTTAAGTTTATCAGATCTCAGGAACTCAAAGAAAGGAACCCACAAAATTTAGGCTTAGTCCTCTACCCAGCTGGTACTGATAATTTATGGGCTGCAGGAGGGACCCTGTGGAGCTTTCCTCAAGCTGGTACCTCTGAGAGGTACAGCAAGACTTATGCTGAGAGTGCCAATAATTAGAAAATAGAATCTGAGGCCAACTGCTGCTGCTGGAGTGAAGAGCTGGGGCTGGGGCTGCTCTATAGCAATGATGAGTGAAAAAGAAAGGAGCCAGTCTTTCCTTCCCTCGTCCCACCTGCCGATTTCCTTCTGGTGCCCCTGTTTGGCAGAGCCTAACAGGGAGTCAGCTGTTACGAAGAGAGGTAGCTTCACAGACCCGGCTCCAGCATCACAGTTAGGGGAATAGACGGGTGGGGTCGGCTCAGAGACAACAGCTTACTCACTGGCACAGGTCTGTATCAGCAGAGTGACTTCATGTCTTGATTTGTGCAATGAAAATCTGCCCCCAAAGGACTTGAGAGCTCAATGGCTCCTTTGGTTCACGCTAATATGATACGTTCACTTGTGAAGAGACCCGAATTCACATGAATGTTGAAAGTAAATATTTGTGGTTATATACTCAAATTTTCAGGTTTAAACTTCCTTTGAAACGAATAGGTATGACTTTTCCTACATACTGAACCATGAAGAGAAACTTCTCAACAAAGGAGTTTTGCTACTTTTTAAAAATTCCTAAAAGGCAAAATTTCATATAATTCTGTTGGTATCAACTAGGGAAATTCCTAAATATTTCTCATTTACTCAAATGGAAATTAGTATAAACTTGTCATCCTTCTGCAGTTAAACTGTATTACTATTAGGAGATTTTATGTGAAGTTAAACATTTATTAAATGCTACAAATTATCCAAGAAATTTAAAATAAGACATTTTCTGGTTTATTTGGTTTCAACTGAAATAGATGACATAACCTTTGTAAGAAGATGTAAAAGATTAATTTTAGTAAAGTGTGTTTGTCTTTTCTTGCATAAAGGTTTATGGTAGATATTATACTTTCTTTTAATAATAAAAATATCTTTGTGAAACTTTTTTTTATTTATTTAACAAGTATTTTCTGGGGTTTCGTGAGTGCCAGGTGCTAAGGAATCAGAGTGAACAGGAACCGCAGAGTCCTGGCATGCAAGGAGCACGTGTTCTAGTGGAGACAGGAAGAAAGAAAATGAGCAAGTAAACATAGAAAAAATGTGAAAGTTCTACACAGAAAAAAAAAAGGGTTATTTTTGAGAGTGTGTTTGTGCACGTACTCGTAAAAGTCTTTCTGAAGAGATGCTATTTGAGATGAGACCTAAAAGATAAAAAGAAAGAGGCAGACACCGGGAAGGCCTACTAAGCAGAGGAAATGACAAGGACAATATCCCCTAAGTAGGAAACAACTTGGCATTTTCTATGTAACACCATAGAAGCTACCATAGCTAATGCACAGCGAGAAGAGAATTAGTTTGAAGTGTTAAGAGGGGCCAGACCATGAAGGCCCTAGGAGAGCAGGGTAAGCAGGTGGGATTTTATTGCAACAAAAATGTGAAACCATAGAATGTTTCAAATATGGCAGCTATGTCAGCTGATTTATAATTTTAAAGAACACTCTGATAATTGTGGAGAATGGATTTAGAGGTTACAGTAGAAACAGAGAGAATTAGGAGAAGAAATTCAGGATCTAGGCGAGAGATAATGATGATGGTTTGAGATATACTTTGTAGGTGAACCCCAAAGGATTAACTGTCTTGGGTATGAGGGTTGGTGGGGAAAGGGGAGTGGGGAGAGGAATCAAGAATGCTTCCTATGGATTAGATGAAACAACAAAGTGGATTTTAATGTCATTATGGGTCTAGTGGAAACAAGGAGAGGAATGAACAGTTGGAAGGATGGAAGAAAAGTTAATCCCATTTTAGATTTACAGGATGTTTCAGCACCTACGAGATATTCAAGTGTAGATATCAAATAGGCAGGCAACGTTTGGAACTACAGCAGGAGTCAAGGCCAATGATAAAAATTAGTAGTTTATTTATTTTTGTTTATATATTTTAAAAATCATCATGTGCAATATAAAATCATGTGCCTGGATGTATGTATTCACTTAGGAAGATAATGTGCAAAGTAAAGAGAATACGCAGCATTTCCAAGATTGGGATAATAGGAGCAGCAACTAAATGTAGCCGGGAGATAGAGACGCTGGAGTTGAGCCTTATGAAAGCCAAGAGAAGAGAGTGTTGCACAAATAAAGGAGCCAGGTGTATCCTCTAGGAGCCAAGTGGGCTTGCAGAGAAGTCCAAGTATAGAAGTCAAGATATAGAAGTGCCCATTGGGTACTGTACATTGACTTTGACATGAACAGTTTTATATTATATAAAGTTTTATGAGCATATATATATGCATTATATATATATACACACATATATGCGTGTGTGTGTGTGTGTGTGTGTGTATTATATACCTTTTTTTCAGGTTTTTATGAGCCTTGGGTTGTTGATAGGAAGGAATAATAATCACCACAATTTTTGTCAAGTCTGAGGAAGAATTGCCTGCTGACTTATCACATTCTTAGTTAGGAGACAATATTCGATGTAAGTGGCTCTGAAAGGTTTTCAGCCTCTCTGTAATTGGAATCCATAACTGGAAATTGATCTAGCATGGTAACAAGAATGCTATCCTCCTATTTAATATTTTAGGCTTTTTCTCTGTAAGGCACTCACTGAAAATGATGACCAAGAATTGTTTTAGCAACCAGGTTGGGAAAACTCGTAGTAACTAATCTGTTTCATATGAATAACCAGATTCTTTTTAGAATATTAATGTGTTTTTTTCATAAAATCAGTTTAATCTTCATTCAATGTCAATATAAATTACTTGAACAAAAAAGTGAAATAAAGTTTACTTATTCAGAGATACTCTGAAGCAGAAGATGTAATGTCTGCAAATGCTATTGAATTACTTCGGAAAGCTGGATTTTTCAGCTGTTATTTTAGTTAATAAGAGCATAGTACTTGTTTTTTCTTAACTGTGCTCCACTTTTTTTTGATGCTAAACAGCATTGCTATCCTACTACATACTAGACATACTGAATCACACGTGTCTGTGCCCTTCACATTCTCATATACATAGTTTTTCTTTGCCACATGGAGCCCTAATATATGCACATCTTTATTTATATACACACACACATACACACACATATATATTTATGTAAAAGCTTTACTGACATTTTAAACTTTTGTTTACCTTAAATCCAGTTTTAAATTTTCAAAGGGACATCCTAGGGTTGCCTTATTGTAGGAAACTCTGGGCTGATGTCTTACAGATTTGTCTCAGATTCCACATATACCACACTTTTTTCCTGACATTTTCTCTTAGCTGTCTCAGATCTAAGATGTACGGTACAGCAGTTAGGCTTTTTCTCTGTAAGGCACTCACTGAAAATGATGACCAAGAATTGTTTTAGCAACCAGGTTGGGAAAACTCGTAGTAACTAATCTGTTTCATATGAATAACCAGATTCTTTTTAGAATATTAATGTGTTTTTTTCATAAAATCAGTTTAATCTTCATTCAATGTCAATATAAATTACTTGAACAAAAAAGTGAAATAAAGTTTACTTATTCAGAGATACTCTGAAGCAGAAGATGTAATGTCTGCAAATGCTATTGAATTACTTCGGAAAGCTGGATTTTTCAGCTGTTATTTTAGTTAATAAGAGCATAGTACTTGTTTTTTCTTAACTGTGCTCCACTTTTTTTTGATGCTAAACAGCATTGCTATCCTACTACATACTAGACATACTGAATCACACGTGTCTGTGCCCTTCACATTCTCATATACATAGTTTTTCTTTGCCACATGGAGCCCTAATATATGCACATCTTTATTTATATACACACACACATACACACACATATATATTTATGTAAAAGCTTTACTGACATTTTAAACTTTTGTTTACCTTAAATCCAGTTTTAAATTTTCAAAGGGACATCCTAGGGTTGCCTTATTGTAGGAAACTCTGGGCTGATGTCTTACAGATTTGTCTCAGATTCCACATATACCAAACTTGTTTCCTGACATTTTCTCTTAGCTGTCTCAGATCTAAGATGTCTGGGACAAACTCATGGTCTTTCTCCGTAAACATCCTTCCCTTGCATTTTTCCTTATCACAGTGTGTGGTATCATTGTAGAGGCCCAGCCAAAAATCTTGATCCTTCACTCTCACTTTTTTCCTGACATTTTCTCTTAGCTGTCTCAGATCTAAGATGTCTGGGACAAACTCATGGTCTTTCTCCGTAAACATCCTTCCCTTGCATTTCTCCTTATCACAGTGTGTGGTATCATTGTAGAGGCCCAGCCAAAAATCTTGATCCTTCACTCTTCCTTACTGCCGTGGCCAATCCATTACCACGATCTGTCCATTTTATCTCCTGCATTTACTTCTATCCATATTTATTGTCCTGTCACTTGCCCAAGCCAAACTACCATCACTGTCCACCTAGACTACAGCAATATCCTTCTAAATGGCCTCCATACATTCACTTCAACCTATTCTTTAGATCATGGGCAGAATGCTGTTTTCAAAACCCAAATCTGAGCATATTATTTCTCTGTTTAATACTCTCAATTTACCTGCCATTTTCTCTAGGATAATGACCAAAATCCTTAACCTAGTCTAGCAAGCTTGCATGATCTGGCTCCTGTAGTTCCCATCCACCTTGCCTTGTAGCACTCTGCCCTGCCCCCTGTGTTTCAGGCACACCAGCCTTCCTTTCTCTGTTGACCACATGGAGCTCTTTCACCCTCAGAGCCTTCATAACTGCTGTCCCGTGTGCTGAGGATCCTCTCTCTTCCCCTTCTTTCTCACCTAGTTAATACTCGTCTTATGATTCCTACTCAAATGGCATTATTGAATGAATCCTTCCCCAGACCCCAAGTTCAGTCTCATCCTTTTGTAGCACTGGCTACCTTTCCTACACAGCAGGTATAGCTACAGATTTTATCCATGTTCTGTGATAAGTGCTGTGAAGGATATTTGATTAATATTTGTTTCTAACTGTAGACTATAAATTCCATGAAGACCTGGATCATGCTTGTTTTTGTTCTCCTTGTATTCCTAGCACTTATAAGAACACTCAGTAGGCATTTGTTGATGGATGAATGTATAAATGAATGAATGGTCTTGAGAGGACTGCATGAAAATATAAGGTTGACTTCAGTGCATCTTATTACCTATACTGCAAAAAACAACTTAAAGTTCATATCCTACTGAGTTAATAGGACCTTCCTTTTTTGTAAAGGTCAGTACATTTTAAGATTGAAGTTGATTATTATTAACTTACTGTATATAGATTGACATGTAATTAATAGTCAGATTATGGGGCTCTGTAGAAAAGTGATTATTTTCAGATATGTTCTACAGCATTTATTATTGTTACTATTCATAACTGTAATAACTAGCATTAGTAGCTTGCAAAACCCACTCATAAACCTTATTCCATTTACTTTAAATGAATTTAGTATAAAATATAATTGAAACAGTGCTTTATATATAGATTTGAGGTAAATTTAACTTTACTATAAATACACTGAACTGAATTCCAATTTCATTCCTCGTGTTCTTAAGCTTTCAATTTTTCTATAGTTCTTCAATTTAGATTTATCTTGATAATTTTGTAGCATGATTCTGATTGGGAAAATTATAGTTTTTCTATGTGTAGCTGAAGTCTCTGCCAAAAAGAAGTATGTATTCATCATTTGTATCACATGGATTATTTGCAATTATATAGTTAATTAGAAAGAGACTTTTTTGTCTCATTACTGAATTTTATAGGTCCTAACTTAATAGTTGTGTTAATTTAATAGTAGCTGCTGCTCATATTTCATTGGTACCTACTACCTAATGGGCACAGAATAAATATTAATTGATTGTGCTGACCCAAGGGTAATTTATAATTTAGGAAGTAAACTGATTTCATTGTCTTTCTGATAAATCCTATCATTTCTTTAAAGCATTGTTTAATTTAGATTGATGTACGGTTATGGTCACAAAAATGAGAAAAGGTATTTCTGTAAACTTATGTTTTAATAGCAGAAATAATGAGACATTTATAAGTATGCTGAGCCTTTACTCAGGTTTATTTTTAATTGTGATTTGAATTAAATCTTTCTGCTAAAAACTATCATTTTCAGATTTTTTATTACTAAAAAAAATGATAACATATTGGTACAGATTTTCTGGAGTAGAATTTAACAGTATATGTTGACATATATAATAGTTATTTATATCAAATATATGTTGAGAAGTAACAGTGAATTTAACAGCATATATTGATATCTTTTAACATGTGCCCCAATGTAGTAGTTCCTCTTTTAGAAATTTAGAGAAAGGGCCCTTTTACAATTGTAAAAGAAATTGTTAGAGAAAGGGCCCTTTTACAATTAGGAGAAAAGTTTTGAAAATATAATAATTGAAGATTATTTTACACTGAAAAGATTTCTCATTTGTATAAATATATTCTGATGAGATTTTGATTTTGAAGAACTCGTTTTTTTTTTTTTTTTTCTTGTATCCCAAATCAACTTGATGAAGCCCTTACTTATTAACATTTTAATTTGGGAAATCCCAGCACAATCTTAATTTTAAAATAATAATAAGTGACAGTAACTTAGATTGTCATTGTGACCCTTTTAAACATAGGTAAAGCATACCAATTGGATAGTTTATGCAAATCGTAATGTGTTTTCTTTTAGGAAATTGCTTAAAATTATGTTTCAAAGGTTTTTTTCACTCACTTTAATCTTAGCATAGAAAATGTTGAGTTCTGCATTGACAAGGAAAATGTTATCTTCATTATGGGATAGGGTAACATCTTCAGATGAAGGTAACAATAGGTATGGCAGCACTTCTAGTGTGTTTAAGTTTAAAATAATAATGTAGATGTCTGTGTGTCTTTCTTCAGAAGTTGCTCTGAGGACATAGTAGCTGTGCTTCCTGACCAGCCTCTGGGGTGGATTGGCTCTTACGTTAAGTATATTAAGGTAACAACATGGATCACCAGGACGCTTTTTTATATAACTGCAGAGACCTTATTCTCTGGGCTAGAATCTCACTTGGAGGCCCTACTTGTTGATATATTTGCAACAAAAAGCCATTAACCTAGAGGGTCAAGGGGTTAATGGAAGAAATATTCTAGTCTTGCTATTATCTTGCAAAGTTATGCTGAGAGCTGAAGAAAGATAACACTTTTCTCCCCCACTTCTCCTGGCAGTTTTAAAAATGGTGACTTCATGTTTCCATGACTAAATAAAAGATTAAATACCAATATGAAAAGCTTTAGAATTATACTTAGTTAAGCTGACATTTCAGACAAACGTTCCATCATGACCGCCTTTGCTGAGGTCACTGAATGGCGCCCAGTAACGAAAACTAGGAGGAAGGTGCCTTAATGATTTGATTTTCATATCTTAAGATTTTTTTTTTAGGCAAATTAGTCATCTTGCACAAAAAGGCAAGTGCATTTCATAATACTTTAGAGAACCAAAACTACTTCTGCTAACTCCAAAAGGAATTCTATGTCTAAAAGAGAAAATTTAACTACTCGGATCGGTGTCACTCAAATTCTACACATTTTAGAGAGTGTATAGAGTATAAAAATATCCTTACGCTGGAAAAAATAAATTATTTTTGATGGCTGGCCAGTGCGGGGATCTGAACTCTTGATCTTGGTATTATAACACCATGCCCTAACTGTGAAAAAATTTTCATTCAGTAAGACTATGCTGATGATTTTAGATGGAATTATAGATGGAATTAATTTGCTTAGATTTTATAGGTGTATATCATTGCCTAGCCAAGGTTATTTCTGTTGTTCTTTGAAACATATTACATAGCCTATTTCAGTGTAATGTATCTGGTGAAATTAGGTTGACCAATGCAATTTAAGAGACACTAGAAAATCTCTTTTTTTTTTTTGGTGGCTGGCGAGTATGGGGATATAAATTCTTAACCTTGGTGTAGGTCTTTCTCTTCTTGTATGTAAATGTTCTCCTGGGAAATTTTCCCCAGAAATTCAACCGATTAGGGAATTCTCCAGAGTAATTAAACTAAATCCTTTTAGAATACAGTACGAGTATTGTTGAGTACTTTAGGAAACTTGTCTACTCCTTTCTCTCTGAAGGCCAGAATACCTTTATAATTTCATTTGGAGGTTAGTCATAGCCATGGTTTTAGTAACCACTCCAGAGTTGTCTTGAATTGAAATAATCTCAGCCTTTTGAATTGTCATGCTTTGCCAACAAACACAGGTTGTGTCGGTTTGATTTGACACAGCTTGAATGGTGGGTTTTACTAATTTTACTAATTAAATCTGCCATAACAGTCAATGCATGTGGACGCATATGGTTACATTACTCCGTTTCACCCATAATTTAGCTCGACAACACACATATGAGTTTTCTCTTTACCCAATGTTTATATAAAGGGAGTTTTTAGCACATAATTTTCTAATTCTCCTGAAATTCTAACTTCAAAAAAAAAAAAAAAAATAGAAGCGGGGAGATGTAATCACATCTCTGTTTAAAGTAATTAAAAAATGAAGAGGCTGGTGGAAAGCTTTTCTATAATTGGGATTACTTTTTTTCCACTCAGAATTTGTTGAGGTCATGCTTTATAATAGGTTACCCAGCATTGTTGATAGGCTATGATAAGCCACCTTTCCGGTGTCCTCTAGCACTGAGAACATAC
>NW_007732384.1:6030-7614 GCF_000696425.1 Galeopterus variegatus | reverse complement strand
GTACATGAGCATATTAGCACTTACTCTTGTTGCGCAAACTTTTCTAACCTTAGGAGACAGAAATCTAATTCACAATTGGGAGAATTCTGTAGTAAAAACTGGAGTCAAAGACGTGGATATAGTTTCACATGCTTCTGGACGTCTTTACGGTAACTGAGTTTCCTACTTATAGTTAAACCCTTTCATTGAAGGAAGACTTAAAGATACAGGGCACCTTGCAGTCATTGTTAAATATTCCCTTCTGCTATATAATTTCAGAAGGAAGTTCAGAAGCACAAAGTGCCATTAAAACTATCACTCTCCCTAGCACACAGCATTAAAGCATGTGCTGGCACATTCAGCCACACACACCCAATTATGCCTTTTAATTTGGACTCATATCTGTTATACATTCTGAGTGGTAATGTAAGTGAAAATTATAGCAACAGTATTTTTAAAGTCAAAAAAGATATACAATATTTATACCTTTTAAAAAATAAACAAAGATGAGACAAAGTAATAATTTTCCCATCTGATATCCTTATAAATTTGTATTACAAATGAGTATCTCTCTGTGTGTCTCTATGTGTCTCTATCTCTCTGTCTCTGTATCTCTGTTCCTTTATCTTTCTCATACTACACACACACACACACACACACACACACACACACACACACCCCTGGTGATTTCAAAAGAAATAACTGATTTATAGTTTGTTAGTATCTACACACAGATTTTTTGGGGGGGTTAGAATTTCTCACTTTTAATGATAATATTAGAGTTGTGCCTACCACTAGTGTTCTACTATAATTGAATTTTTTATTAGTCATCTTTCACCAGCTGCTTAATGTTAATGAATCTTTCATTCTTAGACCCTGAGTTGAAATGAATTTTTACATATGCTCAATGTTTTGGGGCCCACTAGTTCCCACTGCAATGGTGTTCCCTATCACCCATATACAATTTAATTTAAGACAGAATAGCAGCTCCAGCAGAAAATAAGTGCAGTCTTCTCCTTTGTAAGTTGTAATCTAGGTTATAGCATGGTGTATTGCCTGTGGCAGAATCTATTACCAAGAAATGGAGACCATGATTTGAAACTGGATGCAGTGTAAGCAAAATGAATTAATTATTGGCACAGAATTGAAGGAAAATATAAATTATCGTAAAGTGAAATATATGAGGGTACTTCAAAAAGCTCATGGAAAAATAGAATTAAAATATAATACAAATCTTCCGATGAACTTTTTGAAGTACCCTTGGATTGGTGTTTTAAAAAAGAGGAAACAGCAAGGAAGTTACTGATGAATTACCCAGTCTTTCTCAGTCTTCTTGCCTTTTGGAATTTTTATATGCTTAGGTTAAGATGACTTCATAAATTAAGTCATGCTTTGCTCAGAATTCATAGAAATATTTTATAGTACATTTTATTCTTTCCTAATTTGAAGTTTGTATATTTTAATATATGACTCTTTCTGTCACTTGGACGGTAAATCGTTAAATAATGATCGGACTATATTAGCTTCAGTATTATTCCTTAATAGAGAAGTGACGTTTTCCTGATCAAGTATGGATCAGAGAGGACATAAATGAGACTTTTTTTT
>NW_007732384.1:0-5578 GCF_000696425.1 Galeopterus variegatus | reverse complement strand
TTTTTTTTGAGAATTGTATTAGTCCATTTTCGGTTTCTTACAACAGATTACCTGAAAACTGAGTAATTCATTACAGTTTTTAGGCTGAGAAGTCCAAGGTCTAGGGGGCACATCTGGTGAGGGCATTCTTAGTAGTGGGAACTCTCTACAGAGTCCTGTGGTGACACAGACAACCACATGGCGAGAATGGCAAGAGCAAGAATTAACCTGCTCACTTGCTCTCCTTAGAAAGCCACCAGAGCCACTTCCTAATAATGCATTAAATCATTGCCCCATTAATCCATGAATGGATTAATCCCTTCATTAAGGGCTAGTCCTCACAACCCAATTGTCTCTTAAAGGTCCCACTTTTCAACACTGCCACATTAGGGTCAATCTTCCACATGAGATTTGGTGGGAACAAACGACATTCAACCCGTATCAAGAGTTTGTGAACATTTACAACTTCCTGTCATAAATCGTGATCTTTAGTGTGCATAACTTTTGTTGGTAATTATTTAGCAAAATTTAAAATTGTCATGGCAGCAAACAATCTAGATTATTTGTATTTCTTTCCTTTGTCAATGTTTTTACTGGGAATTGTATCATTGTTTTCCAGTCTAATTCATCAATCCTTGCATTAGGTCCCAAAGTGGCTTATAGTTCATAAGCCAGAAATAAGGAAATATAGTGAGAAATAAAAGAGAGGATTTTGTTGTACCTTATTATTTTAATTATTTTAACTTTACAAAGGAGAATTTACATGTAGATATAGATATGGATATATATAGATATATTACCTAATATATAAATATATTTACATGTCTGATATGGATAAATTTATTAATATATTATTGCATGATTCTCCTATCAGTACAGCCAAATGCTTCCCAAGTTTTACCTCTTCAGTACACACATGTCTCTCTCTCCCTCTCCCCTTTTGCCTTTCTCTTTTAAAATTAATGTAACATTTATTTATACTGTTTATAATACCCTGGCCTCTAATCTGAGTTATATATCATTATCATCATTTCTATTATAGTAGGTACTGGTAGTATTATTTTATTCTTATTTGTATATCTAGGCTTTTATAATTAATAATGCCAATTGGATATTCAATAGAAAAAAATAGAACAAAGTCATAATAGTCAAATTTACTAAAAACAGGAATGCTTGTATGGTTTTCCATTTTCCTTAAACTTACTAACACTGGTTTTTCATTTTTAAATTTCATTATTCAAAGCCAAAATACAGCTATATCTTGGGAAGTTTGTTTTCATTTTTTTTTTTTTTTCTAGGAATAGGTAGCTATTTGGATGTTTTCATTTTATTTTTTTAGGTATTGTTTTCATGTAATTGTAATGAAATTATTTGCTTTTAAGCTTTATCTAGATTCTTTTGTGAAAGGATGCTGTATATCTACCAAGGATTTGCTGGGAGTTGCACACACTGACTTTTCCTTAAGTTGTCTGAGCAGATTATTTTCTCAGCATCTAGACAAGTAGAATGCAGGGTTCAGGGGTACTCCCTACACCCTGCCTGTGTTAAACTGGGAATCTAGAGTTTTTTTCTCATTCACAAATGTGCAATAACATTGGTCTATGGAAAACACTGCAGTGCCAAAGTAGAGGATCAGCATCTCTGGGAAGAGGATAGTTTCAGAAGATTTTGTCTAAGATCACTGTGCTGAACTCTTATGGGATCTTCTTATAGCACTCCTCACCTCTGCCTGCCACTCAGATGCTCTGAGCCGACAACCTCCATGAAAACAATTTCCAGTACAAACCACCAAGAAAGCTGCATCTGTCATGGTCACCAGTGATTGTGCCCATGTTAATCTTTCCCAACTTCCTTTCCAGTAGTTTTTTAGCGGCTACTGACTTTGCAAGGATGTAACATGAGAAATGAGGAGGTGTTCGGGGTGTGTGTATGTGTGTGTGTGTGTGTGTGTGTGTGTGTGTGTTGATGATTGGTGGTAAGGAGGCAAATTCTGGTACCTCAGCAATGAATTCCTACACAGAAAATCCAACTTCTCAAGTTGACATCTATGGAGATCTACAAGGTCTTCAGCTGAGCTTCAGCAGGCCCATGGACCCCTCAACATGTTGTGCGGGTGCATATGTGTCTTTTCAGAGGAGAGTGTCCATTACTTCCTCTGGTTCTCAAAGGAAAATATGAAGTTTTCCCTAAGAAAATCCTACCTCCTGTACTGTAATGGCTGGCTAACATTTTTGTTGCTGGATACTTTCGATTTCTTTAAGAAAAAAGGAATTTTTTTTCTGCCTACTTTCAGGCAGTCTGGCATGCATGGGCCATGGGTTGTACTTTAAAATTCAGTTCAATTGATCTTATAGTTAGAGAAAATTCCTTCCTCCTTGATTCTGGCAATGACTTGACTATCCATTATCATTTTTACTATCACTTATTTTCTTTCTTTACCCCTATTTTTTCTAAGTTTTGTATTTAGGGCTAGGGAAATACAGTTCCAATCAGGCACCATATTAAAAGTATTCTCTAGGGCCGGGCCGGTGGCGCACTGCTACAGTGCACCACTTGGGAGTGCAGCGGTGCTCCCGCCGAGGGTTCGGATCCCACATACAGACTGGTTCCCACTCACTGGCTGAGCGAGGTGCGGGCGCGACACCGAGGGCTGCGATCCCGTTGCCGGTCCCGGTCCGGTACGGGCGCGACACTGAGGGTTGCGATCTGTTGCCGGACACAAAAAAAGACAAAAAAAAAAAAAAAGTATTCTCTTTCTTTTCATATTAAATATTGGTCACTTGAATTATCATAGTAGTCATACTTGCTAAAAGCTTTACGTACACTGACCAAACACTTCTAAAAATTTAATGAAGCTCTGATAGGTTAAATAATTTTCCAAAGGTGACATGGCTAGGAAGTAATACTGCCAAGATTCAAATGTAGGTCTCTGATTTTAATCTCCATATTCTTAGCCACTATGCTATGGTGCAGTCATAGGGGATGGACAAAGCTCACCATCTGTTACACTTTTGAGTGTCATACATCCAACAAGAGTCATCTTCTGAACATTTTCTTTTTTCCTCTCCTGGTATTTAAGATGCAATGGCTTAACCAGAAAAAAAGTGTTCCCTAGCAAGTTATTGCTACCCAGTTCACAAAGTACGGACTTCATTTTGTTTCCTTGTTTAGGTTTTCATGGATACTCAGATCCTGGGTCTACTACTTTCCCTCTATATGACCTCAGGCACATAATCTGATATCTCTATGCTTCAGTTCCCTTCTGTCTAAAGTAAGGTCATTGTGAGGATTCAATGAGTTTATACAAGTAAAGTATTAAAAAGAGTGGTGAGCACTCAATAAAATATGGCTGTTATTATTAGTTATGACTCAAATAGAAAGTCTTACTTCCTGAGGATATCTACTATGCATTTGGATAGAAATAACCATGAAAATGACAATGATTCATTCAGAACGATATTCTATGTCTGAATCTACATTTTTCCTCCTCTGTATTTTTATGCCCTGTAGAGATAGGAAAACACAGTGTTTTTCTACCCTCACACACCACTCAACACATTTCTGACACCATATGTGTGGGTGTTTCTCTCCACACACCAAGCAATCAGTTCTCCAGCAGATACCAACTGGATGTTCTATAATTCAGTTCAGTCCTGATGCTATCTACCTGGAGATAGTGTCAGATCCCACAGGTTAAAGGCTTAGTCTACCAAGACTGCACCCACTTTGGATACCAATTGCAAGCCCCAGGTTGTGACCTGTGCTTCTGATTGGCTATAAATCGGAGTTCCTATGACCCCCATCTCAGGTTCAATTAATTTGCTAGAGTAGCTCACAGAACTCAGGGAAACACTTCACTTACAATTACCCACTTATTACAAAGGATGTCTTAAAGGATACAAATGAACTGCCAGATGGAAGAGATGCATAGGACAAGGCATGTGGGAAGGAGTATGGAGCTTTTATGCCCTCTGGGTATGCCACCCTCTGGGCACCCCAGTGTGTTACCAATTTGGCAGCTTATCGAAACCCTATCTTTTGTGTGTATATGGCAGCTTCAGTATATAGGAATGATTGATTACATCACTGGCCATTGTGGATCAACTTAGCCCTCAGCCCTTCTCCCCTTCCTGGATGTTGGGGGTTGGGGGCCAACGGGCCCAACCCTCTAATCACACCTTTCTGGTGACCAGCGCTTAACCTGAAGCTATCTAGGGGCTCACAACCACCAGTCATCTCATTAGCATACAAAAGACATTCTTATCACTCTGTAGATTCAAAGAGTTTGAGGAGCTGTGTGCCAGGAAATGGGATGAAGACCAAATATATATTTCTTATTATAAATCATGATATCATAACCCCCCAGCCCCAGCAACTTTGCAGCACCTCTTTTGGTAAATAACCTTCAAAAATCAGAGTGGAAAAGTTGAAAGATGATTTGAAATGTATTCTGTACCCGTGTTCTCTTTCTAGGCTCATCTTCAAAACCTTCATACTGTATAATCCAACATTTGTCTCAGCATTTTGCCATCTCTTCACTAACCATTTCTGAATTGAAATTCTCATCCCTGGTGGCAGTGAGGGGCTACCTATGAGGGGGAATAAGAGAGAACAGCTTTTTAGATTTTTATCGCTTGGCAACAATAAATGGCTACATTTCTTTTTTTACAAAATAAAATTGATATTATAATTTCATGTAAATCAGTCAAAGGGAGTTAGCAGATATTTTGTATTTGTAATAAATATTCTGCTGGCCAGTAGATGCATGCATAATAAGTCATTTTTTTGGCAGACACTAAAAAAATTGAAGTTCCGTAATGAGCGTTGTAAATAAAGCAATCAGTAGAGAGAAATGGATACCCTGAAAGAAAGGAATATTTGGAGCTATAGTATCTTCTAAAGGAGAATATGTTATTATGATCCTCATTTATACAGCAAACAGCTGAGGATACTCACCATGTTCCAGGTACACGTCTATTTTCTGGGGCAACAAAGCTGACTAAATCATTACCATTCTTGCCCTTGAAGTGCTGGTTAAAGGAGATAGATAATCAAAGATATAATTGCAGAACACAGCATTGAGTATGATGATAAAGGCAGAAAATGAAAGCTGAGAGAGCATAGAAGAGGGAGTTAGCTCTAGGATGCTTGTAAAAAAAATCATAGAAGGGACATGCATTGAACATGTGCTAAATGAATGAATGAATAGTATGAAGCAGCGGGCACAATTTCAGTTAAATGCTATGTACTGAGAAGATGACCTAGGGTTTGGCAAATAAAAGAGAATGTTCAAAGGAGTAGTCAGGGCAGAATCCAAATTTTGCAGAACATTTAGTATCAAGGTGAGAGGGGAAGCTTTATGGTTCCTGCATCCCCCTAAAAATTGAGTAACATAATTTAAATAATGTAAACTTGGTGTCATTATTTCCTAGAAAGGTATAGTTTCCTGGGGATAAGTGTGTGCAAGTCAAGTTTCTGCATGATCGCTTATTTCAAATTATATAACAGAGTATACATTTTAAAGAGAACTAGTAGTTAATCTTTTGGAAAGAAAAAAACCTCTAAAAATTATAAATAAATGTTTTTTTTTTTTTTTTTT
>NW_007732383.1:133906-134321 GCF_000696425.1 Galeopterus variegatus | reverse complement strand
TCCTGAACTTGAATTTAAGAAGAGAAAGAATAATAAATGTCCCTCTCATTGACAGATGCATAAAGGCCCCCTCTGGATTCAAAATTGTGATGAGCTGAAGAGATAGAGCAAGGGGACTTTCTAGCCCTGGGAGGTGCAAATGTTGGTGTGACAGAAGAGAAGGAAGATGCTTGATGTGATCAAAACACCAGTGTCATCATTTCAAAAAAAGGATCTCATTTCATTAAAATAAGAAGCATAACTTCAGAGTAAGTGCAGAAATTAAATTTTACAAAAGCCAGCCTAGTCCAATACCCCACAGGCTATAAATGCTCAATAGGATTAAGTTTCAATTTGCTTGACTAGGGCCTAAACGGTGAATGAAAACATATAAAATGTAAACATTCAGGGGTTAAAACTGAACGACCCTCTTACA
>NW_007732383.1:126760-128367 GCF_000696425.1 Galeopterus variegatus | reverse complement strand
CCCCAATAATTTTTAACATAAAAATGCTTTGCTGTATAATGATGTGAAAAGAAACTCAGGAAAATCATATTTAGGAATCACTTAACTCCGACTGCCATAATAAAATACCACAGACTAGGTTCCTTAAACATCAGAAATTCTCACAGTCCCTAGAGGCTGGAAGTCTGAGTTTCTGGTGCCAGCATGATTAGTTTCTGGTGAGACCTCTCCTTCTGGCTTGTAGGCTTACTGTGTACTCATACAACCTCTTCTTCCTGTGCACATAGAGAAAGACATGTGGTGTCTCTTCTTATAATGACATTAACCCTATCAGATTAGGATGCCACACTTATGACCCAATTAAATTCAATTGCTTCCTTCAAGGCCCCGTCTCTGAATACAGCCACTCTCGGGGTTAGGTATTTAACATATTAATTTTGATGGGACACAAACATTCAGTTCATATGAGAAACCACCTGATTTCCATATAGAGGGCGCATATGTACCTTTTGGGGAGAAGGGAGGAGAGGATGGTTGTTTTGAATTATTGTGTTTGTCTCTTTGAACAGCATGAAATAGCCAAGTATTTATGATGTATCTAGTAGAGCTAACCTANTATATACACACATTTAAAATATTCTGAGAAAAGGTGAAATCTGTAAAGAAAGTCAATTCATTTATTTTACTTGTCATCCTAAGTCAAATACACCAAGAAGAGGTATAGGAAATTGTGATCGGCTTCAGACATGGAGAAAGCTGTACACAAATGGGTAGGAACAAAATTTTTTCCTCACTTTGAATCCTGGGTCTACATCCTTTTTGCTATGGACCTTGAACCAGTCACATAATTCTTCAACGTCTCTCATTTAAAAATAGATATTTAAAAGGTGATATAAAATAACACCTATTTTTATATAACACTGAAAATTAAATGATATATCATATAGAAAACAATTAGTACTGAACACATAGTAACTAGGCATTTACTAAGAGCCCCAGCATATTCTGTGAATGAATTACTTTTAATGAAGTCGATTCTAATATATGCCAGAATTACCATGTTGTTTTTAATTAATTTTTTGCTGAATATTTGATCTCCTCTCTTCTAGTCATTTGATAAAATGCAGTAAATTATTGTTAATTATAGATTCCTGGGCCAACTGTGCTCCAGTAGAACTTATTTTTTCCATCTAAAACACTACCTTCCAGGGTAAAGACTACCCCAAAATTACATATAGTTTTGAACCTTATTTATATGAGATAACAGTTCTTTTTACAGCTTTCTTAGTTTTATTAATAATATAGGCAATTATTTTCCATTTTGAGAATAACTACACAGTGGGTTTTTGTTTTTACAGGTTTCTTAGTTTTATTAATAATATAGGCAATTATTTTCCATTTTGAGAATAACTACACAGTGGGTTTTTTTTTCCTTTTTGTCTTTTTTCGTGACCGGCAACGGATCGCAACCCTCAGTGTCGCCCCCGTACCGGACCGGGACTGGCAACGGGATCGCAACCCTCGGTGCTGCCCCCGCGCCTCACTCAGCCAGTGAGCGGGAACCGGTCTGTATGTGGGATCCGAACCCTCGACGGGAGCGCCACCGCGCTTCCCAAGCGGTGCACTAG
>NW_007732383.1:123763-126065 GCF_000696425.1 Galeopterus variegatus | reverse complement strand
AATTTCCAAATGACCTTTCATTTTAATCTGGTCTGATTCTTCCAGTCAGCCTACATCAATACACACTTTTATGTAACTTTGGGCCACTGATTTTTTTCCTAACATTGTAAAATGTTAAAATGGACAATTGAGGGGCCGGCCCGGTCGCGCACTGCGCTAGTGCACCGCTTGGGAAGCGCGGTGGCGCTCCCGTCGAGGGTTCGGATCCCACATACAGACCGGTTCCCGCTCACTGGCTGAGTGAGGCGCGGGGGCAGCACCGAGGGTTGCGATCCCGTTGCCAGTCCCGGTCCGGTACGGGGGCGACACTGAGGGTTGCGAACCATTGCCGGACACGGAAAAAGACAAAAAAATAAATAAATAAAATAAAATGGACAATTGAGTCACTGAATTAAGCCAAAACAATTTGTAAAGTGAGTGAGATTCTGATAAGAAAAAGTGACTGAAAGTGTAAATTACTGGAAATTGCAGCATGCTCTTTCTTACTTTGCATTAAAAGCCATTAATTAAGGCAGTCATAGTATTTTATATTAAATAGAATGTTTCCACCTTAAAGACATTTAATGAGAACCATCTAAAGAGTATTACAGAGTGTTTATTTCAAGATTGTATATAAAAATACTCTCTACTATTCATAGAAAATGGAAATATAGATCAAATTGGAATCTAAGAACTTATTTTTGAGATCTTCAAATTAATTGTAAAATTTTTCAAATGTATGTGATATATATAAAATGCATATACAGTGATATGTATATTATATATAATACATATGACAAGATGCATATTATATATTATATACCACATATAACATGTCACATATATAGGTGAGCATATTAATAAATGTTACTATAAACTCTGTAAATGTATTGATCTAGGATGTTACAGTCTGACATGCAGAATTTGAATGTAGGATCTTCCAACTCACTCCATATGAGTTTCCCCGTCTAAAAAAGAGGATGATCATATTAGCTATTTCATAGGATTATTCTGATAAATAAATGAGGTAATACATATAATGTGATAAGAACAATGCCTAGTATGTAGAAGTTCTGAGATCAATCTCAAATGTTATGAACAAGTCCATAGTATATTAATAATGTTCATCATTACCACCACTGCCATCATCGTTATCATCATCATCACCACCACCAAGTACAACACGTGATTTTAGTCTCTATATTTGCCTTTTGATACCATGTAGTTTCCCTGGATATATCATAGCCTGATAAGAAAAGAACAAAGGCAAACTTAATAGCAAATAATGTTTTCATGACATGTGGAAGCCAAATTGTATCATGCATGCTCTGTTGCACTGATGAAGATTTCACAGTAATTCAAAGAGATGACCATTGTGAGAGTGTTGAGTCATCCTTTGGCACATGGTGGTATTGAAGAGCTATTTCCATTCTCCCATTAGTTGATCAAAAATATGAAGCATAAAAAATTTATACCTTGTCTTTGGTCTGTATGTCTGTGAATATTATATAGTATTATATATTGTCGGAAGCCAGGTGTCCATGGACTCCAACCTGGGAATGTAAGGAGAACGGTTCTCCGCTCAGCAGAGTTGCGGAGAATCTCCTATGTGTAGCCAGGAGCCCCGCAGACATTTTCCTGAAAGTCCCTATTCTGGTGCTCTCTGGGTTGCATGTGCTCATCAACCCCCCCTGGAAATTGGATATTTTATGGGAATGTTTATGCTCTTGTGCGTTTGGTGTGAGGTGGCAGTTGTACCTTTTAATAATGATACAAATGAGATTACATTTTTTTTTTGGTTATTGAAACTGGTTTTCTGAGAAATTTTTAGTTAATAAAAACAAGTTTGATTTGATTAATAAAACCCAGGCAAAAATGTTAAAAAGTACACCTGGGTCTATGATTTGTTCACAGCATTGTTCCAAAAAGCAGGTACAGAGAAGCCAAGAGGCCTTTCTGTACAGATGGATGGATGGGGCGGTGGAGCAAATAAAATAACAGTAAGTTTCCTGTAAATTTACCCGAGGTACAAGGTGCCCGGGTCATTATTTTACCATGCATGGGTTTGGTTTTCACTGTCAGAGACGACAATTGTGTTAAATATTAAAGGTCTGGTGGGCTCCTGGAGGAAAAAATGGCATGCTACATGTAGGAGCTGGTAGACGCCCTCTTTCTTATGCAAGGCCGTATATAGAGGACAAATATATGATATGATAAGATTAAATATGAGCTAAAAATTTAAAGTTTTGTTTATGAAAAAAACAGTTAGGTCTGGGCTTTTAAGTTGTTCAAAAATTTTTAAACAAAGAATCGTTTTACACAA
>NW_007732383.1:113364-123262 GCF_000696425.1 Galeopterus variegatus | reverse complement strand
AAAATTTAAAGTTTTGTTTATGAAAACAGTTAGGTCTGGGCTTTTAAGTTGTTCAAAAATTTTTAAACAAAGAATCGTTTTACACAAATAGTTAAATCATATTATAAAAGGATGTGCTTTTTTAATAATTGCTGCCTTCAGTTGATTAAGATAAAAAATTAAAATCAAAATAGGTGATGGATATATAAAAATCTTATGTTGTAAGGGTTAAATGTTTTATTCAAAAACCGCATGTGCTGCCAACCGTGAGGTCTCTGGCCACTGGCCACAGACCTCGGTTTGAAACTCTTGCTTGCTGGTTAAGTTTGTTTCACTTTAAACAATGATATGTACTTTTCTGGGAGATCATGACTTGTGACTGATTGGGAACAATCGGTTGAAATGATTCAGTACCTTTCTCAATTTGAAGAATAATATGTACTTTCTTAAAGATTATGATTTATAAATAATGACATGTAGTTCCTTAAAGACTTATGATTCAGTATGATCAAAAGAAAATGATTTAAGTATTGTATTGATTAATTTTATGTTCATAGTTAATATTAAGCTGATGAAAACTGCTTGCTTTGTGTAATTGGAGGATAGACATGATATAAATAAAGGAAAACGGCTTTTGTCCGTTGTCCACTGATGCACTAGACATCATTGGTTTGTCTTCTTTTTTTTCTTTTCACCGACTCCACACATCCTTCTCGGGCTCCAAGAACCAGCTGGAGCTGGACTCTGGCAATATATTATATACTATATTATATTATATAATTATAGGAGGAAAGAGAGGTTTCTTCTCCCTACCCTGCACTGTAAGTGGAGGAAAAAAACATACTTTCTCTGTAAATACGTGGACTGTTCTCACCATGAAAAACTCAGTTTTGAAGTAGGTTTTGCACACTGTCAGGCAAATGCCTTAGAACCATCATTTCCATCAAACACTTTAAAGAAGGTGAACACAGTTATTTACATGGCAGTGTATCATAAAACCAGTTCTACAGTCAAGGTCCATATTTATTTGCAGCTACTGGAGACAGTGGCTTTTATTTGAAGTTCACAATGTCCCTTTTTTACCTTAGATGCACAGCTCTCTAATTTAACTGCTTTGAATGTTTGTCCACATGATTGACAGATTGATAAAAGCATTAAAATGTCAATTAGGAGACCTAGGGCTTAATTGTGTCTACTGTGTCTAACTAGCCCTGGACACTTGAAAAATTTCCTTAACTTCCCTGGGCCTTAAGCTGTTTACTGGGAAAGTGAATGAGTGCATCTTGGAGTCTCACGAGGCTCTTACAGTTGGTGACTGAATACATTACAAGAAAATCACAAAGGCCTGATATCATCCATAAATATATGCATTGTTTTTTTGATCATTCTGGATACCAACCTTGTATAGTAAAATAAATATGCGGTCAATAAAGCAAAACTTCACCAGCAATAGGGACGATCTCAGAGACATATCTGTCTTCACTTTAAGTAGCTAACAATCATTGGCTTAGGAATATTTGGGGTGCTTTTCTATAATTCGATAAAAATAAAAAAGATCTTAGCTATTGTAAATCTGAATCTTATCTATACTCAGAAAAGCAATACGTAAGCATAAGTTTGTGTACCATACACCTATCTCCCTTAATAGTCTTCAGATATTAGGCTAATTAAAATAAAGATTATTCTACTCTTACTCTATAAATGCTTAGTGTGTACTGTTGAATCTTAATAAATATTCAATAATATTAGGAATCAAACAGAGTGACAAAGTCATTTTCCCTTTATGGATACAGCTTTTTAACTGAAGTTAAAGAACTTTATCTATAAAGGCCAAATGTTATATAACTATAATACTCAGAACCCATAATCTTTAAGAGACATCCATAGCAATATCTACATTAGCATTTAAATGAAGCAGTATTTTTTTGAAACAAGTACTCCTGTTGAAATAATATGGTAGATTAACACAAAACAATCTGTTGAGCTATGATGTGACACTTTTCAATAAAATACATGAACTGCTTTAAAAATTGCCCAGAATAGATTTAATCCATTTCTGTTATGTAATTTTAATTCCAACTAAACTTTCTATTTGTCAGTCCAGGAAAATTCCTTCAAAGCTCTTCTTAAATAGAACTAGTAAGATTGACATGTATATGTGCTTCTGTGTAAAATTCCATATATATGTAGCTATAAATAAATCTGTTCAGTCTTTTTAACTAAAATTTGTATAAAAGAAGGTGGATTGAAGACTAAATTAGATACACTTTTGACAATGAGCCTTCAAGCTCTCTACAGAAAACTAAGGTGCTTTTTTCTTTATTTTTATTTTATGTTTTTTTTTTTTTTTTTTTTTCAAATGTTATTTAAAATGTCCATCACATTAAATCTCTTCATTAGCTATCCTAGTTAGCTGTAGATGCATAAATTTGATTTATGGTATAAACCAGTGTTTGGGTTGCCTTTTGCATGCCATGTGTACTGTGAAGTGGAAAAAGTTTCTTCATGGACCCAGAGAAAGGAGAAGGAATGTGTGTGTGTGTGTGTGTGTGTGTGTGTGTGTGTGTGTGTGTGTGTGTGTGTGTGTACGTGTAAAAAAAGTGTATCATTTTTCTTAGTCGCCATAACCTTGAATTTTCCTGATAGTCCTAATAGACTTTTCTCCTTTGCTTAGTACGTGATTTTATTTCTTGAAACTGAAAGGTATTTGAATGACAAATTTGTAATGCTAAAATTTCTAAAGATCAAACAAATTAAATACCTGGGAGAGTGGAATGGGCTAACTATTGCATTTTTGAGCTTACATTTCTTTCAATAAAAATATAAACACTCTTCAGCAGAAAAGTATATCTTAGGTGATCTATTTTTGAAGTATGGTAATTTCAAGGCCAAGCTATCCAAATGATGAGCTAAGACCATCAGTTTTTCTCATGTTATTACCAGAGTTTATATTTGTTCAGAGCATGATGTATTCAGAATTGGTTGAAGTTGTCTGTTGGACACTAGATGAGAATTTTAAACCATGCTCAGATGGATTGAATATAAATGAAGAGGTAAATTTAATTTTTATATTATCTGTGCTAGCATTTGCCTATATAAGTAATATATCATTTATAAGTTTATTTTTAGTTCAGTATTTCTGAAAATGCAGAAGCATTCCAGTTCACTGTGGAGAATTTTAGCATAGTATTAAGACCTGCTGTGGTTCTATGTTCAGAACATCAAAATGAAACTTAATTTCAACACTGCATCCTCCAAGATTATAACTTCTAATTAGCTATAAAATGACTTGTGGTTGTTGTTTTGTTTTGTTTTTTAAAACACTTAACAATCCTGACACCTACTTTCGGCTTCAATGATGGGACACCTGCTCAATTCAAAAGAGCATCTTCTAGACAATGCATGGCATCAGCTATCATCAAGTGATTGCATTCATGTCAATGGGTGGCATCAAATAATGATTCTTGGGCTGTTGTTTAGGGATAAATTATCGTTTGTTGAGTAGATTACATTTATTTATTTTTATACTTTAACACAGAAATGTATGTGTTTTATAGAGAATCAGTTATTTAGATGTCTTAGGAACTGTACATGGACACATGACCAATATGTACACACAAAGAATATTAAGAGCTCACCTCATTTTTATAAACATTGTGCCTAGATCCTTGCAAGTAAATATTAAAAGAGAGGATTTGGTTCAGACTAAATTGTAGCTTTCACTTCTCATAACAAATGCACACAACCCTGAGGGAAAAACACAGAAGTAGAAAGAGAATAGTTGTCTGACCTAAAAGACAAACATAACTTCATATTTAGACATAATTTGAAAAAATTTGAACTTTTGCTGATGGCATTCAGGTAAGAAACCTGTGTCTAGCCAGTTCTGCTATTTTCTAGATAATAATATGTAAATTCCAAACTATAACATTCCCTTTGCCACTGTAGACAGAGAAGATATTAATGATGTTACACAAAATGTATCATGATTCCCATGTTACTGTCCAAGGCAAGATTAATGTGCAGCTCAGATTCAATCATGAAGTTATTACTCCAGCAATAAAGAGTTATATTAAAGATATCACTCTCATTTTAATGAAGAAGTCAGAATATAGATTGAACAATATGTTGAATTCAAATCAGAAACACACATAGCAAAATTGCAGGATCCTAGGAGAAGTTGAGCAGCTACAGTTTTATCTTACTATTCATTTTTCCTCTAGTCATGCAAGAACACTATATCCCAAGGTACCTCTTGCTTCTAGGTGTGACTTTGTTTTTGTCAAAGGAATAAGAGGTTTTAAACCCATTCTTTGAAATACCTTGCATTTTCTTGCATAATATATTGACCTCAGTTCTCACAGATGAATTCAAAGAATTATGATATAACAGAGCCATACTATGGAAGAAGCCTGATACCTCATTCATTACCTGGATTCAGTGGATTTTAAGAATAAGATGGATAAGTTACTTTATTCCAGTTATCTTGTTTCCTATTCCTACCTTGTATATTTGGGGTGTTGCGTAAGCACACCTGGACATGCATGTGTGTGCAATAACTTGTTTATAATTGTTCATTGGTCACCTTTCTAAGAAAGAGAACTGATAAAAAAAACTGTAGATAAACTAGAGACTCTGGATTTGATCTGTATGGAGACTGGATGATGGAACTTTGTGTTGTCATTCTTGAGGCAAGAGCATTCTATGCATAACGGTGATGAAATGGAATATTTGGTTGCCAGAATGGAAGAACTGCCCAGGACAGTCACTTGACCTGCATTAAACTATGATGTTAGCAAGAAATGAATTTAAGCTACTGAGCTTTTGGGGTCTTTAATTACAGCAATTATCGTGAATTGTCCTTATTAACACCAAAAAACAAACAAACAAAAAATACTGACGGCAACATTTTAAAAATGGTGTTTAGAACCAAATAACCCCTTTTAGAAAAGAATGACTAAAAAATATATAATTATTGTAAACTTGGAATATTTGGAGACTTAGAATTCTCTGTACATAGTAATATGGATCCTAATTAAAGGGGATGGTCAGCCAAGAAAATGATGATGTAGATATGAACAGCCTAGATTAGACACAAGAGAATCAGCGAGAGAAAAAGAAAAATACAAAACAAAAGAGAACAGAGAGAGAGAGTACAGGTTTTAAAAATGTCATAGGAAGAAATTAGAAATTACTAGTTGAACCGTATAGCATATTGTTTAAATTTTTACGCATAAATAATTGATTTAATGACAGAATATTTATCTAGTTCCTACCAATACTCTTAGGTTCAAATTTTTGTCTTAATTTATGAAAAATGTATTCACATTTTATTCCATAGTATGATTTTCATCATTCTCTATTTTAACATTTTCATTAGCCCTATTATTAAGACATATTTGAAATATTGTTGGCAGATATCTGGCAGACCACACCTGACATTTGCATTTAGACTAACTGGGCAAATCAGTTCATTGCAATACTATTCACAGTCTAGACTAAGAAAAATCGCAGCTCACTGTGCCTACACACATTACACACTAGGAAACTTAAAGATTATTGATGGAAATAATATATCATTGGTGTAGACTCATTCTTATGATCATCTTCATACTTCTGTTATCGTTAGAAAAAAGTGGGAATAACTTAATCGAATGCTTCTTAGTAATAAGTATATCATAGAAATAAGTCATTTTCTTAGAATTACATTTCTGTTTCCTGCTTCATATTGTTTCTTTCAGTAAAACACCAAGAATACCTAATCAATGTGTAAAATGAATATTTTATTCCCATATAATATGCTCATCAGCAGGAAGAAAACCATAGACACAAACACATTTTTATAGTAGTTCTTTCACTCTCTTTCTAGCAGCATCTGTGGTTCTGACAGTGAGCAGATCTATTTTTCTTTATGATAATAATATCATTCTTTGATATTGCCTCAATACAAACTCATTATTATCTAGGCTGCATGCTGTAAATACTTTACTATGTCTTCCTTTGAAGCATTTGAAATATCTTGGTTTTAAGGTCTAAGAAAATACACAAAAGCAGAACACACAAATCCACACATAGGATTAGAATTGAGGTCATTATCATTCGGCTAAAATTATGTCAATGAAAAGCGGGAAACTAACTCAGGCTTCTGTTCCTTCTGTCACTATACACAAACCATTTCTTGAAGTTGTGAATTTTGCTTTGTTTCCAAATGTTTGGGGTGGGAACTGAGTGGGAGTACACAAAAGACCAATTCATTGTAATTATCTTTAGAGGACAAAGGAAACAGAAAATTAAGTTAAATATTAAAATAATTAACAACAAAATGATTGCTTTTAATTCTGAGGTCACTCTTTCTATGTAATTTGAACAGTTTATGGGCAAAATCGCCTGACTGAAAATGCAGCTTTGGGTATTTTGACTCTTCCTTTCATTCACAGTGACCAAATTTTTATTGTTTAGGGCTGGAGAATTTGTGCCCACCACCACAATTTGTGAAGTGAAAAATTGAGATATGCTTTCAGCTTGTACTCTTATTTTTCCTCAAGCAATGCAGCATCTTCTAAAGATATTATTTCTCACTCCTTATCATATTGTCTTCTACTCAAAGAAGTCAAATGCTCAATAGGGGAAAAATTTTCCATGAAGTTAAATTACTGCCTTTACCAATACCTTAGTTGAAATATTGGTTTTACTAGTGAATTGACTATAGGAAATCATGTATTTCTTCAGGAAACAGAAGTTTTTAGAATTAAAACTTGTAATATAATAGCATAATTTTATCACAAGATTTGTTTTTTCAACTAGCCTAAGGGTTAGAAGAAAATGGATAATGAATTTCTGACTGTTGGTAATTTCATGTACCATCTGGTTGAGGGAAAAAAAAAATCATGGAATGTTAAAGTCTATGAAACACAAGTATTTCATTTTGAGAATGCTATTTAATAGCTGTGATAAAAGTACTTTTTAATTGTAGTGGATTGAATTATGTCCCCCCCCAAACCCCCAGAAGCTTGAGTTGTGTCCCCCAAGTTTTATGTATTAGGAACTTAGCCTTCACTGAGACTGTTAAGAGGGTGGGAAATCCTATTATGGTAATTGCAAGGTGGAGCCTTGAAAAGGTGATTGGATTGTAGGACCATGCAATAGTGAATGGATTAAAACTGGTGGTCAAGGGCATAGTTCTGAGGGCTTTAAAAGAAGAGGAGTGTCTGTCTTTCTCTCTCTGTTGCTTTGCCCACCACAGATTTGTCACCCCACTTCTCTCGGGTGACAGAGCCACAAAGGATTACTCAAAGCCCATCTCTTCTGAGCAGTGAGAAGCCCTGAAGTGGTTAATCTCCCTGGAAGCTTCAAGTGAGAAGCATCCCTTCCTTGGGAAATTAACCCCAAATTGGGGTTCTCTTCCTGCATTTATTTTCAAGACCAGGAAGTTACAGGAAGAGAACAAAGTTGGGGTTATAGTTTAATAATATAACCTGGTAACTTTCGGTGAAACAAGACAGATGACATTCCAGTAAGGCAATTAAGTGATCCGTTAACAAAAGCTTGAACTTAGCAAATATTCCCTTCTTACGGCAATTTCTCAGTATCTTTACATACCAATCAGTAACTTGTCTGTCTTTGAGCCAGCAACCTTGCTGAGTTAGAATTCTTTAACTTACACCAGAGACTTTATAGCCTGAGGAAAATTTCCTGTCCTCTGCAAGGTCAATATTTGAAACTGTAAGGCTTTGGAAAACCAGGCCCTGTGAAGTATATTTCCTTTATGAATCCTCTACATCCCTCTGCTTCCACCATCTTGCAATGTGAGACCCCTGGGTCATTGTCACCACCACCAGAAGGACTTTGGACTTTCCAGCCTCAGAAACTGTAAGCAATAAATTTCATTTTCTTTATAAATCACCCAGTTCCAAGTATTTTGTTATAAGCAACACAAAACAGACTAATACCTCAATGTAATTCATATAATGTAAGTTCTATGAGGTCAGGAACTAAGTCTCTTATAGCTCACTGTCATATTTCCAAAATGGGAATTAGTGGCATAAAATAGATGCTGGCTAAATACAGCTAAATAGGAAAAACAAGTTATTGTGGTGTACAGTAGTGCTAGGCATCTATAATGAACAATAATTGTATGTTCTCAAATGACTAGAAGAGAGGAGCTCAAATGTTCTCATCACAAAGAAATCATAAATGTTTGTGATGATGAATTTACTAACTACCCTGATTTGATAATTATACATTGTATATATACATTAAAATATAACTCTGTGCCTCATACATATGTACAATCAATACATTTCAATTAAAAATAAATTCCTGGGAGATAGAAAATAAATATTATTTTTAATTGAAATCTAATTTAATTTTTAAATTTATTTATTTGTTAGTTTTCAACTTAAAATTGTTTGATGGGTAGTATTAAAAAGTGATGAACTCAGAATTCTGTAAGTTCAGAGTCGTGTACTACCTTATCACAAACTTGTCTTTTCTATTGGAATAAGATACATACCTTCTCTGGGCATCAGTTTTCTTTTTTATAAAATGAGGGATTCTACTCTTCAATTTCTATGTAGCTTTAACACTAACAAAGTAAAATTCTAGCTCCATTCTCAAGATTCCCGCCTTCTGCAGTAGGAGATTGACAATGACATGAGTCCTGTAAGCTAGTTCACAGCTGTCAGCTTCCACATACATTATAGAGGTCATCCTCCTGCTGTTGTCCTAATACCTCTTTGTAAATGTATGTGTTTGGTATCTCATTAAGATTCTTTTTTTTTTTTTTTATTCCTTTTTGTCTTTTTTTTTACTGACCGGTAACGGGATCGCAACCCTCGGTGTCGCGCCCGTACCGGGGACCGGCAACGGGATTGCAACCCTCGGTGTTGTGCCCGCACCGCGCTCAGCCCATTAAGATTCTTTAACAGGCTCATCTCTCATCCACAGAGGTCATGGAGAGGAAATTGGACTGATGATTTTCTCTCTCACTAAATCCTCAAGGGAATTTTTAAAATAGCACTTGTGTTGAGAAAGGAAACTTTTTTTCATCTTAGGCAAACTAAGCAAATGGAACATAAGCTAAACAGGGTACTTTAGGGATATGAGCCAAAACAAAATATTATATAGTCTTCTTGATGATAAGATAAAGTGCATTTTCTGCCTTAGGAAATTCTTCCGTGTGCTTTTGGAAGCACATGCTTCCAAAAAATGTGCAATTTGTTGATCCATAGTTCAAGTCCACATTAATGTTTTTTGATGGAGGATGTACATAAATTACCCTAATAAAAACATAATTTCATATTTGTCTTATCATTAAATTAAATGAAACTTGTATATTAAGTAAAATGTATATTGTGCTGAAGTGATTAACTTTATTGCGTCATGTATGCTGTAAGCATGAAAGTTATGTTTTTAAAAAGAACACTTTTGAAAGTTATTTCTCTTTATTTGGTTGGTATCTGCACACATGTTAATGGGGGAGAAAAGTAAAACAGTGCACACACTTTGAATTTAAATGTTTACCATGCCCTAAACTTTTATTTATTTTTAAAATGTATTGCAATAAGCCAATTTCTAAAAGTTGACAAATAAAAAGAACATTTATCATTAATCAACCCCTATCTTAGTCTTTCTCTGCTGATGCATCCTTTGCCTCTGTTAATTTCTTCAAGGCTTGATACTCTCATCACAAAACATACTAGATTCAAATAGGCCAAGATGATGCGCAGTTCATTCAAGAGGAAAACATCTTTCTCTGATTCTCATTTAATAATCTTTAAATTGATTTTTTAAAATATACTTGAGTCTGTTTTATAAATAATATTCTAATATTAAATTTAACTCAAAGAGTTTTCAAATATTTCTAGGACCCTCCAAAATTTTTTCTTCTTAGGAATATTTTGGCTTTATCCCTACTTAC
>NW_007732383.1:110538-112391 GCF_000696425.1 Galeopterus variegatus | reverse complement strand
CACTCTCCAGTGTGCCACCGGGCCAGCCCTCATTAAGATTCTTTAACAGGCTCATCTCTCATCCACAGAGGTCATGGAGAGGAAATTGGACTGATGATTTTCTCTCTCACTAAATCCTCAAGGGAATTTTTAAAATAGCACTTGTGTTGAGAAAGGAAACTTTTTTTCATCTTAGGCAAACTAAGCAAATGGAACATAAGCTAAACAGGGTACTTTAGGGATATGAGCCAAAACAAAATATTATATAGTCTTCTTGATGATAAGATAAAGTGCATTTTCTGCCTTAGGAAATTCTTCCGTGTGCTTTTGGAAGCACATGCTTCCAAAAAATGTGCAATTTGTTGATCCATAGTTCAAGTCCACATTAATGTTTTTTGATGGAGGATGTACATAAATTACCCTAATAAAAACATAATTTCATATTTGTCTTATCATTAAATTAAATGAAACTTGTATATTAAGTAAAATGTATATTGTGCTGAAGTGATTAACTTTATTGCGTCATGTATGCTGTAAGCATGAAAGTTATGTTTTTAAAAAGAACACTTTTGAAAGTTATTTCTCTTTATTTGGTTGGTATCTGCACACATGTTAATGGGGGAGAAAAGTAAAACAGTGCACACACTTTGAATTTAAATGTTTACCATGCCCTAAACTTTTATTTATTTTTAAAATGTATTGCAATAAGCCAATTTCTAAAAGTTGACAAATAAAAAGAACATTTATCATTAATCAACCCCTATCTTAGTCTTTCTCTGCTGATGCATCCTTTGCCTCTGTTAATTTCTTCAAGGCTTGATACTCTCATCACAAAACATACTAGATTCAAATAGGCCAAGATGATGCGCAGTTCATTCAAGAGGAAAACATCTTTCTCTGATTCTCATTTAATAATCTTTAAATTGATTTTTTAAAATATACTTGAGTCTGTTTTATAAATAACATTCTAATATTAAATTTAACTCAAAGAGTTTTCAAATATTTCTAGGACCCTCCAAAATTTTTTCTTCTTAGGAATATTTTGGCTTTATCCCTACTTACATTAATAATATCAAGTGAGCCTTCAACTCTGCATAAGGAGGCTGGGATCATGAGTTATTATCCCAGCATTACTAACTAATATTTGTCTTATGGCCTGCTTTAATTTTCTTTGCATTATAAAATTATGGGGTGCTACTACATTTTTATGTCCTCTTTGAAATTCAATTAACAAAAATAATAAAAAATATTTTTTGTGAGCTTACTATGCTTCAGATCCTTTGTTAGGAGTGGAGAGACAGGATAAAAATTAAACATACAATCTTTTTTTTCTAATGACTTTTGGAATCAATTTGGAAAGATATATGTCGAGTATGGATCAAACATGGGAGTAGTCAACCATCTCCAGATAACAATCGGTTTAGGAGAGCAAACTTGAAGCAGAAACACACTTCCCAGGAGTCTTCTTATGGTTTCTTATTCTTTACATTTCTCTTTTTTTAATAGTACTGTCTTCCTCACCTATGATGCTATAGAAGTCTTCCCCCCACCCCATCCAACAACACAATTACCTGAGCAGACTAAGCTTATTCTTGCAGGTTGTAGGGCCTATTTTTTCTTTCTTTCTTTCTTTCTTTCTTTCTTTCTTTCTTTCTTTCTTTCTTTCTTGCTTGCTTGCTTGCTTGCTTGCTTGCTTTCTTGCTTTCTTGCTTTCTTGCTTGCTTTCTTGCTTTCTTGCTTTCTCTCTCTCTCTCTCTCTTTCTTTTTTTCTTTCTTTCTTTTTCTTTTTTTTTTATGGTACTTTTTTCTCTGACTGGATTGCTCCTCTGTCTTTTTTTGAAATTATATATTTACTTTTTAAAATAAAAGTTATT
>NW_007732383.1:107879-109753 GCF_000696425.1 Galeopterus variegatus | reverse complement strand
AAAAAAAAAAAAGAGTTAAGAGAATATGCCATTTTATGAAAATTGACATCAAGAGAATGAATAAGATTTCCGGTAAGAGACTTTGGCTCTTACAAAGCCTACCTCTTCTTTATCAGTTCATGAATTCTGGAGATTTTTAGTGGCAACAGATTTCCTCTGTTTCATGAAAGCCATAGTCTTGGGACTAGGTCAAGGTCATTTCTATTTAATCAGAAAAATAGAGATGATTACCAATATCAGATTGAGGACTCTAGTTTGGTAACATAGAACCTAAAAAACTTGGCTAACCTCGGTAACTTTAATTATCAGATAAAAGCGCAAAAAGCACCTAATTTTTACCTAGAAAATTAACTCAATCATTGCTTAAGTTATTTTGAGAAAAATAAAGGTTATATTAGCTTAGCTTTATATGAAAATAAAAAAATGAAACAAGCTTGCGAAGTTAATATCCTGCAAAGAAATTGATTCAAGAACATATTTCAATAATTATTTTCTAAACATCAAGAAATAGATCCTCCCAAATAACACCTAATTATAAACCTAATTATAATTATGTCCACTAAATATGATTTCTACTAAAAAATGAAAAACTGGTTTCTCCTTTGTTTTTCAAAGTGACGATGTTGTTTTCTATCATCCATTTTCACACCTGGTTTTATTCCTTTTATTATTTTTAGGCATTTCACTAATATAGAGCATTTTATTAGTCTTTCATAAAATAATTTTTTTCTAGCCAAGTACATTGTTTATTTCTGGGGTTCTGGAACCCACAAAAGTTCAATGTCTTTCCTACAGAGTGACTTGCTTAGGGTTAGTATCACAACAGATGTTTATATTTATAGAATGAAACGAGGTCATAGAGGAAACTGTACTTGGTTATTTTGAGTAATTCATTCAAATCCAAAATTTTGATAATCACTGAAATCTTTTAAAACACTGATAAACCATTAATCAATCATTCCATACCCTATTTCCGGTAAAATCATTAATTCCTCCCTAATGTAGAACTCTTTATTCTTCAGCAGATGAGGTGTAGTAAGTGAACTCCAGTCAAAA
This sequence comes from Galeopterus variegatus, assembly GCF_000696425.1. Taxonomy (NCBI): domain Eukaryota; kingdom Metazoa; phylum Chordata; class Mammalia; order Dermoptera; family Cynocephalidae; genus Galeopterus; species Galeopterus variegatus. Next base: position 108,697 of record NW_007732383.1, on the reverse strand, counting down.
TTGTACTTGACAAAGACACACCATTCTGCTTCAGCAGATGGATTAGTTCCGACACCAAGATCTTTCTGGTAATCTAAAGTATGGAGTCTCATGCAACTTATTGTTTAACAATCACACAGAAGGTTAAGAAGCAAAAAGAAGATTAGCATTTTGGGACACCAGCGGTATATCATCAGCAATATTTCTGACAAATAAAAGCTCATTAGTTTGCCAACAAGTTTAATGAAATCATGATTAATAAATGCTTCTCAAAGGTCTACATCAAAGTCAAGGCATTTGGGTGATAAATGTAAATATGCAGACCCTGCTTTGCCAAAAGCTGTGTGTTTCACTTACACAGCTCCACTGATTGATCTGTCCATTACTCTAATACATAATTTATCACATCAAGGGGGGCAATTCATTATGTGCATTGTATAATCAGGGAGTTCTAAACAGAAAAATCTTTAGGAGACTTAACAGGTTGCCTGGGTACTGAAATTCTTTTATCATTATTTAAAAAATAATGAGGTGAAATTTCAAAACATCGTCAAAAAGAGCATTGATGAAAACAAAACAACAAAAATCTTGCATCTTATAGGTTTAATTTACTTGAGAGCATTTTGACACATTCTTTCCTCAGGTAATATTTCCATTGCCCTTACTGTTTTCATTCCTTATGAGTGCTCCATCTGTTGTTAAACTTAAATCATTCAGAAATGGGATACTGTCCCAGTCCCTGTCAAATGAGAATTCTGAGGCTATACTGCTTGAACCATAAACAGCAGTCTGTGCCATTATTTAAAAGCTCATTGAATTAAATTACAGATATGGCATTC
>NW_007732383.1:94787-106761 GCF_000696425.1 Galeopterus variegatus | reverse complement strand
TTTTTTTTTTTTTTCTTTTTGTTTAACTAATGGAAAGTTCACTTAAGACTTTTAAATTCCAGCTTCAAACTTAAAACTATTTCTGGTCATGAATCAATTAATCTATTTCAATTTAAACTACAGAAATAATGTACCCATTTTAAAAACCAAGTGTTTGAAACAATTTCCTTACAGATAATGTAAAAAGTAAGTAATTTGAAATTGCTCATATTCACTTGAGGATAGTGTCTGATTTAGGTAAGTAAGGAAAGTTATCAAAAATTGTACCACAAGATAACAATTTTGCACATTTATGTCCATAAGATTACATTATATATCTTTGAACAGCACTATAAATCAAAAGATTTAATTATACTCACAACACTAGAATAAAGTATTCTTTTTTCTACCCCTAAAAAATAGTTTTAATTCTGTTCCCAAAACTGTTTCATCAACTTTGAGCTGCATTCAGTAAACTTAGCTGCTATTTTAGCTTCAGAGATATAAAATCAGGGTATGTTGGAGGCTTCTAAAACAGATTTACAAATCCTATCTTAATACCTAAAATTTGATTTTTTCTTTGGTTAAATGTTTGCTATTACAACTGTATGACGTTAAATTCCAAATAGACCATATAACTTATAATTTGACTAGAGACTATCAATGTGGCCAAAGAAAATTTTAAATACTTCACGTATTTTAATTTAGTAAACTTAAAAATATGTCTTTCTTTGTTTTCATCTATGGATAATATTTATTTAACTTTTCAGAATAAATGATCTGTATCTCTCCTGCTCTTTTGACCCAGCTCGCCTGTGCTCTCTTTCCAGCCTGTAGTACCAGAGCACCCGAGCTTCTGAAAGGATATCTTTGATCCCACAAGTAAGTATTTATTGGCTGAGTCTCTAGATGATTATATAAACTGTTTCAGGGTGTAAGAAAAAAGAGGTCCCCTTTTCTGCAGCTTTGTCCATAACATTCATTGAATGTTACATAACAGGGAGTCAATTTGATATCACTAGAATCTGTCTTTTTAAAATTCTACTTAAACATATATCCACCTATTTTTAATCAACAAATATTTTCAATTTGCATCAACCACATTATGTGATAAAATATTTCCGAATGGATCAAAGATATGCCTGCAGTCAAGACATTCATGTTACCAAAGACAGTGTGGTAGAGTAGAATGGGTGCCCTGAAATGTCAGATGTCTAGGTCAAAGTCTTGTCTTTCTCCTTGACTGAGTAGCCATGAGTGAAGACCTACTCTCTCTAAACTCCAATGACCTATAAAATGAGAGGTTAATTTTACCATCTCATCTCTAAAATACTTTTAAAAATGGCTGATGTAAAGAAAAGAGAGGGCTGAGTTAACCTTCAATTAACACTTGAAGCGAAGGATCTGTATCTAAAATGCATAGAATATTCTTCTTTTCTTTACTTTTTAAAAGAACTGAAATACAATTTTGAAAATAAATAGAACAAATTAAAGACTAGAAATAGTTCTCTCTTGTATTTACTTTGCTAACAATAACCAGAAAGCAATGAGCACAGTTGATAAGAGAATCTCACTGATTTTCTTTGTCCAATTATGTTAGACAGATTCTGCTCATTCACTTTTTTAAATGGATATGAATATGAATTCCCAGAGGTATTTGTAACAAGATATCAGGGAAAGTTTTCCATATCACTGCACTAACAGGATTTGCATGTAGTTGACAGCTGCAGCACATAAATTAAATAAAATTTTATTGATATGTTAAAAATATGCCATTTACACAAAGTACAGCAAAGTTAATGTTTTTTTAACAGAGTAGAAAATAATAAATATTTGCCATGAACCAAATATTAATATTTTCTAGAAAAATTTTATTTTATTTTGCTATGTGTACTTTGTTACAGCAACAAACTAATTAATTGAATGTAAAAATTCAGTCTCTTTTAGGTGCTATTATATATATATATATATAAAATAGACTACCTGGATGGGTAGTTTGAATTTTAAGCCAGAAACTAAACAAAATATGAGAAGAACACAGGGTACTAACCCTGACTGTCTAAATAACTAACAGTATTGTTCATGTGAATTGTATACACTCACCACTTTTGGTTAAAAATAAGGTTTCCAAAGGCCCCTGCAAACTATAAAATTCTAGAGTACCATTATAATTTAAAACTGAACAGAATCATACTGCCAAGAAAGAATAATTTATATAAGAAATAGCTTAACATAGGGAGCATCTTGTTCACAAAATGTTCCTGTATTTGTTGCCGTTTCCTTTTGCTTTTCAGCAATTAAGTCGAGCATGATTCATGCTCTTATCTAAAATGTTATGATCAGCACATTTTATAAAGCAAAACAAAACAATGACAGCAACACTCTTCAATGAATTGCTCATGTAAGCAAATCAGAAGTCCCTCTTTTTGATAAACCCATGGTATAATGTACTTCACACATTCAATAAAGCACTTTTATAGTTGAGTTCAATAAGTTATCAAATTGCTAAGAGAGTTTTCTTGGGTTAACCTCAGAAAAAGCATGTGGCTACAGCCCAAGAGAAAATGCATTTCCAAAAAAGGGGGAAAATGTTTTGACACAGTTAATTGTTATATTATAAAACCAAATGCCAGCCTTCAGTACATCAAGAACTGAGGATGAAATGGTATAAGTGGTAAGTTTTGCCATGAAGTAGCACACACATCAATTGGTGATAGAAGCAGAGGCGATGTTCATAGCTCTCATATTCAGCTAATACAATTTAGAGAAACCAATGCAGAGCCAACTGTTCACCTAGAATGCCAGACATAGGTAAAGAACCAAATATAGGTAGAGACGAGTTAGTAAGTTGACTTATTTAAATTCCTAATTACAAACAACATATATTTTTCCACCAAAGTACTGACATGGATAATTGTCTTTCTGCAAATTTTTCATTCAAAAAAGCCCAATTTCATCATCCGTAATTGTGGTTTTCTAAATGTTTCAAGTAGTATATCAACTAACCTAAAATTTAGAAGAAGATAAAATGATTACTACACTTAATTGAACACAGGTCTGTAGGTATTCATAATCCTTTCTAGTAAATCAACATGTAATTATATATACATATATATATAAAAATAATCACACTATTAAAATTTTCTTATTACCTCATGAGGGAAAAGTCTTTGTTTTTTGCTCAAAATTTAGGGACAGTTTGTTCATTGAACCAAGGAACAGAATGACTATAGGGCTAATTTTATCTATATTAAAACTTGTTTATCAATTATCTTAATTCTAAATAGGGGAAGGGAATGAAAATGCTAAAAGTAAAACAGTGAATTGGTTACAATATAAAAGAAACACCCACTCTTAAAGTGTAATACCACAGAAGGTTCATTAAAAAAGATAAGTATTCATTCCTTCACAATTTTCTCCAACATGCCCTACTTGTCAATCATTGACAAAAAAGAATATGCATGTGGTAATCACTACTGCATTGACATTTTCAGAGACACATTTAGAATTTTCCCTACATAATCACAGCAAGTAAGTTTCAGAATGACTACAAAGTCTCCTTATGATATTATTACCTGCCCATTACTTCTATATATTATGTTTTATATACAGAAGCTTTCACATTTGCAAGACAAACCTTGCCTGCTGGAAAAAGCACAAGGAAAAGCTTTCAAAAGTATGACCACAATAGGGGCTATTGCAATATTTATGTTGAAAATGTAGGGAGGGATGGCTTACATAGCTGAAATTTATCTTGTTTCTGTATGGTATTGATGTTCTTTGACAATATTTTGTGTGTTGTATCTTGTTGCTTTAGAATTAGATAATAGAGAGCAACAGTGAGTGACATTTTGTGATATTGAAAGCAAGAAGCAATGTAAGTACAATAACTTGCATGTATGTGGCAATTGGTAAAATGCTTTTTACATATATTATTTCATTTATTGATTACCAAAATCATAAGATGTAATAAGATAGGTTTTAATCTTCTCTATTTCGCACAATAGCAACCTCATGCTTTGCAAGGTTGTCATCTCAAGATCTTAAATGTGTTAACAAGTAGAGCCAAGAATTTATTCCCAAGGTTCTCTTGTTCACTATTCCCCAAACTCCATCAGCACATTCAAATCACCAGATGTACTCTGCATACGTAACAATGCCCAGGCCCTATCCCAGACTAATTAAACCAGAATCCTAGGGGTGGGGCAGAGGGATTATGATTTATTTAAAGCTCTATAAGTGATTCTTATATTAGGACAGAGTTAAGAATCACTCCTTCATACCAAGTATTCTAACTCCATATTTAGCACTGTTTCTACTCTCCCACGATGCCTTTGATAAAAAACACCTGAAATAAAATAGGCCCAAGTAGAACAAATAATCGATCTTTGACATAAGGTATCATCATAGTTAACACCATTAGTTTTAGAGTCAGACAGTCTGGATATAAATTTCAGTTTTGGAACTTACTAACTGTGCAAACTTGTGTAAGTTATTCAATGTCTCTGTACTTCCACTGGAGCAATTGGAAAATGGGAATATTGTGAATGTCCATCTCAAATGGCTGTTATGATTGTTAAATGACTTAATGAATGTTTAAATCAGTGCCTGGCACTTAGAATGTACTATATGATAGTCAAACAAACATTTTAAAACACCACAATCATGCTGTTACGAACCGAAAGTTTGAGTCCCCCCAAAATTCATATGCTGAAGCCCTAACACACAATGTGATGCTTTTAGAGGTATGGCCTTTGGAAGGTAATTATATTTAAATAAGATCTTGAGAGTAGGGGACTCATGATGGAATTAACATACTTATGAGAAGAGGAAGAGATACCAGAGCCTCTCTCTCTCCACCATGTGAGGACACAATGAGAAAGCAGCCCTTTGCAAGACAGAAAAAGGATCCTCACTGGGAGCCCACCATGCTGACTCCCTGATCTCAGACTTCCAGCTGCTAGGACAGTGAGAAATACATTTCTGTGGTTCAAGCCACCCCGTCTGTGGCGTTTTCTTATGGCAAGCTGAACTGACTAATACATGTAGTTATTCTTCAATGAATACAGCATTGAACATACCTAAAAACAATATAATGTCCTAGATGTAAATCAGAAGACTATCTGGAGAGTCTAAAATTAGTCAGTTTATAACAGATCACATTAGGGAACAGAGGGAAATTTTAAAATGTCTACAGTAAGAAAAAATCCTTCCAATTTTAAAGTTAAAACATCTATATTTTCTGTCTTTGCATTTATCTGTAAATCACAAATCTGCGTTCATGAACCTACTGCTCTCTGAGGTTGTTTTGCTCTTAATGTTTTATCTCAGACCCTCTGTATAATCATGGAGCTAAGAAAGATGGTTCCTTATATAAAGAAGAGGGTTTCAAAGTCTTTGTTAGAAGAACTGTATGCTTGAGGAATAGCAACTGAGTAATATGACCACGACTGAGAATATGACCACATGTTTAGAGGTATTTGAAATGTGACTTATTTCAATTGGTGCTTCAAAATAATTTTTCTATATAACGTACTGTTGGGCAGTTATTTTTATCAGATAATATGACTTTCAAACTATTTTACATCAAGTATAGTGCAATGCTCTTTAAATTTCTTACTTTTAAGTAAAATGTTTTATTGTCAATTATTTTTAAAATTATTATTTACTATTTATTATGTATTTATCATTAAGAAATAGTGCTGATGAATAAATGTGGATCAAGTCCTGAAGAATATGATATCTCGCAGATGAACATAACTTATGAACATAAATGAATACTATGTACAAAGAGGTGAACGTCATACCATAAGTACAAATAAAAAATTATGGATGTCAAGAGAAGAGAAAGTTTGCTTTTAGCTTGTAAATAGAAAGTTAAAAATATCATTTGAGGTCACCCTGAAAGGACACTTCTGGTTGCGGGACCAATGTAGTAGCATTTGACTTGAAGGAAGGGGATGGTGTGAAATAAGGCTGGGAAAGTACATTAGAACTGGATTAAGAGCCTCAGTAATTCCAAGTTTATTCTTCGGGAATTGAAAATTTATTGAATATTTTTAATATTCTTATTCACTCTCCCTCTTGCTGTCATGCCTGCGCACATGCGCACACACACCAAGAGACTGGTTTTATGTTTGTTTTATTACTGTTGGTTCAAATATGCTCCTCCCAATTAGTTCTGTGTTTCCCTTCCCTTTCTCTACTCCATTCTCTTGTGCTGAAGACCATCCTGATCCCGTCAGTCCTTCAACATACTATCACCTCCAGACTATATACATGTGTAAAAGAAATGTACTAGTATATTGAACAAAGAAAAGTTATTTCAATATTATACAATACAGGAATCATTTTACAACTGAAATTTGACATATTTGTTCTAAAAACTATGGAAAATTATCTACTAATTAGAATTTCCATCCAACCCCTTTCTCAGTCTCTTCTCATATACCCCTTCCCTCATTCTATTCTCTAATTTCAAAGTTCTCTGTGTTATTTTCTATACAGAAAAAATTGATTTCTACATTCTATCTTACATAGGCACATGTGTACAAAGTTCACTTTTTCACCTCTCAAACTTCATTGAGGAAATCTGCTAAGCAAATAGCCATCTACTTCTTTCAATCAAAAATAAATAATAAGACAGTTGAGATTATAGTTTTATTTTGTTTTAAACGTATGATTCCCACTCATGGGAACATGATCTTGTATTTATTATGTTTTTTTATTTGTTTGATTGAATATGGCATTATCTGCACAGATATAACAAAATTGAAGTGCAATTTTTACAGGATATTCAGTGAATGCCTCTCTGGGAAAATTATTTATAAAAGTGTCTTGTATATGATAAGTATAAGACAAATGCTAATAAACAAATTATTTTTTACATGTGCTTGCTGAAGCTACTAACCTGGGACCATATTCTGCATTTTTATTTCTGTGGAGCCATGTGTCTGGCTATGTAAGTTTCTCTGACTAATGTTGTACTGTCCCTGCTAACCTCATCAGGAAATAACACTAATGCATGGTTAGCTTTTTGCTGGTCACAATCACAGCTTAAAAGATGAAGACCCCAAAAGCTGTTGCTTTCAAACTTAGCTGATATGCTTGGAAAATAAATAATATGTTCTTGGAAGCCCCTGTAACCAGTCATTACCTTAAGTCATTCTATTTCAAACAATGTGGTACAGTAGAGATTTTCCAGCATCCCCTTCCCTAAATTCAGGGTTGCCATTTGCTTCCTCAGGAAAAAATCACTGATGGGCATTGTTGTCCTCATTCAATCAGGTCTTATCTTCAGGAAATTACAGAAAAAATTTCCTAGGATTTAATTGTGTAAATGGCAGCCCTTGGATTCAATGTGATGAACATCCCTGGCATTTGTATATGTTATTGGTCATTTTAATGTCTGCATTTTCCCTGTAAGTTTGTAAAAGTTGGCTAAACTGAAATTTTCTTGTAGTCAATAGATTTACAAATGTATGTAAAGTATTGAAAACTTGAAGACTGAAAGGAAGTCACAGACCACTAGAAAAAATGTTTTAAATAATCAAGAGTAGTCATGATATCCATAGCTAGCAAAAGCTAAAATAAAAAGTGGTTTAATATCTTGTTTTCTGATGGGTAAATTAAATTCAATGCAATGCATTCTCACAGAAGGCATGAGGCATGGTTCTTAGTACTTTGTGGAAATATAGTATATAATGTGCAGTTAAATTTATTTATAATAAAACAGATAAAATAAAACAAATATTCAAACAATTATTAGGAAAAAATATATATTGCATATAAAATTCTGTGGCCGTCAAAAAAAAAAGACGTTATGCCTAATATGGGTGATTAGAAAATGCTTCCTGGAGAAGGTAGTGTTCATGAAAACACTAAATTAGAAGTGAGATTTAAGCAGGAAGTGGGATAAGTAAAATTTATATGAGAAAAACAGCAAAAGCAAAGACAGAGTCAAGACTGGGCCAGGAATGATTTAAAAAAAAAAAAAAAGTGCTTCAAACTGGCTAGAATTTAGATTAAATATAAAGAAGTGGATAACTTATAGGAAGATGTATTGGATGACACAAATAGAAGCTGGAAAAGCTATCAACTGTCTCTTTGACAACCTTTGATAAGCCCTATATCAGCAAAAGTATGAGTACTGAATTGTTATAACATTAGATTCCAAAGCGGGTTCCAGAAGCTTGGCTAGATCCAAAGTAAAAACCAATAGACAAAGCAGGTCATGCACAGAGAAAAGAGAGAACAAAAATAAAACCACAATTTCTCTCAAGGTAAAGTAATCAACAATTCAAATTTGAAAATATTGAAGAAATGTAATACTAAGAAAAGAGTGAAACAGTATAAAATCAAGCAATGAGAATGGGACTTCATTCCAAATAAAATGATTTGTGTGTACAAAATAAGTACAGTTGTGGTATTCAAAGAATAAAACAAATGTAAAACATCTATTAAAAATGAATCCAAACATGTAAAATAAGAACTCTCATGAGTAAAGTGCAATATGAGATTAAAAAAATAACATTTAAAAATACATAATTTAAATTAAAAATGAAATAAATGATATAAATTAACTATTATCTATGGTCAATAGGAGGCTAAATGAATTAACTGATAATATTAAGGAACTCCACCAGAATTCTTTACCAAAATCAAGTACGTGTATACATGCATGTATGTGTATGAAAGAATAACAAAAATATTGGAATATATATGACAGGATTCAGTAGTCATCTGATAGGAGTTCCAGAAATAAAAGAAAGCAGGGAGCACAGCAGCAGTAACATTTAAAAAGAATATTTTTGGAAGTGTCCAGAATTGCAGAAAAGCATGTCTTCAATTAACAACACTCTAAATGGTGATCAGATAAAATAAAAACCAACTCTTGCCTAATGAAACTCAAGAACAACAAAAATAAAAAGCAGAGAATAAAGAAGACCTACAAATAAGTGATAACTTGACAAACTTTCCAAAGCAACTAAACCAGAAGATCATAAAAGTGATCATTTTAAAGCACAGAAGGAAAATGATAAGTTAGTCCAGAATTTTATACCCAGCTAATCAACATTTTTTGAATAGAGACAAAACAAAACTTGAAGATATACAAAAACTAAAACCTTAGCACACAAGACCTCTCAATGAGAGCTAAGAAGAAAAGTAAACTCAGAGGAAATGCACATGAAACAATTTAAAAAGTAAGCATTGAAATTAATAAACATGTAGGTAAATTGAATAACTATATTAAAACACAGAAAAACAAAACTGAACTAAACTAAAAGTATACTTCTAATCGTTGCATTCCTCGTTAGCTACATTAATGAAATAATAATGCTGACAGTGTATGGAAGAGGAAGTATAGGTTTTGATGAGAGTGAAAAAGATGTTCAGATGATTACAAAACTGTTAAAATATGATAAGATACAGGTATAGCATATGCCTTACTACTAACAATAAGAATAGTGAAGAGACAATGCACTTGAGAATTATTATAGTATAATCTACAGTGTTCAATAACAAAAAGCAAAACTAGTATTAATAACACTAATATTTATTCAATGATCCTAAATTTCTGAACAAATTATTATATCAAAATGCCATTATTTTTCAATACTTTTAAAATTGTTTTCACTAGAGTTCAGTTTCAGTATACTTCTGCATTTTATATTTATATTCAAATATATCTTGTGGTACAAAATATAACTTTTGTTGAAGGAATATTACTGAAGTGTGATGAGGAAATATAACTCTTCTATATGTCAGGGAAATATGATGGTAAAAACAAACATGACCTGTTTATTACTATAAGTATTTAATTCCAAATGGAACTCTTCCTGTAGTAGAAAATATTTATTTTACTCTTAGGAGATTTTGTACCCTGTGGACAACGAATATATAGAGAATATAACCTTTCTCAGGCTTCATTTTAATCATGCACTTGCCTAATCTTCGTTTTACTCCTCAGGGGGACTAGTCGTCCTTAAAGAATTCCTTGTTGTAATAAAAAACACAATATATTTGGTTTGGTGTGTTGACTTTTGCAGATATTTTTGTTGGGAGTATTGTGTTCAAGCATAACATAGGTGGAGTACATTATAATTATGCTTGTATTATGAACTCTGCAAATGAAGGGAGGTCACAGAACTGCAATCTGTGGGTTTGCAGACGTCTCACGCATCTGTTCTTGCTTCATTAAAGCCATTACATGCACACATAACTTCCGAGGCTTTGGATCGTTCATTCGAGGTAGGATTGATTAGCTGCTGAAGATATGAGTTTGAAAATCTTTTCTGTAGAAAAGCAGAGCAAGAAAAGTTGTGCATTTTTTCAAGTATCAAAATATCTAGGATATGTTTCCCTAAATATATTTAAGGAACAACAGTGCAGAGTACATCAAAAGAAATACTGTTACTCACGATATCGATCTTTTACCAAGTCAATAAAAAAAAATTAGACCTCCTCCGTTTTTCACACTATTTCTATTTATAGTCGCATCAAATATTCATCCTGCCCCAGGTAAACGGTTGGAACAGCTGGCAAAGAGTTTGCATCATCCTGCTTAATCCCTATAAAGCATCACAGTGCCCGAGTCAAGTGCTTAGCTCCTGTACGGAGGAGATTTAGAAGAAAGATAGTTTATGCTTCTGTGAGTGTGCGTTTGAAAGAAAGGAGGATGGGAGAGAGGAGAGAGAGAGAGAACACCCATGTTGAGTTTAAGAGCAAGAGCAAGAGAGATGACATTCATTAGAAGATTATACTGGAGTTCACGTTAGGTCCTGGTTGAAGAACTTCTCCAAATACAGATATTTGTTTCCTATGTCTGTGAGCTCCAGCTCAAAAAGTCACTGACCCTTTGACTGAGACTTTTGCTGGAGTAACATTTCTCTGGGACTCAGGAAATCTTAAAGCCCTTTATCACATTATGCTGTTTACTTATGTATTGGTTTCCTATTGCCACTGTAACAAATTATCACAAACTTAGTGTCTTAAAACAGCACAAATTGGGCCGGCCCGGTGGCGCACTCGGTAGAGTGCGGTGCTTGGGAGCGCGGCGGCCCTCCCGCCGAGGGTTCGGATCCCATATAGAGACCTGTCCGCTCACTGGTTGAGTGCAGTGTGGGCGCGACACCGAGGGTTGTGATTCCGTTACCGGTCACGAATAAAGACAAAAAAAAAAAAAAAAAAAAACACAAATTTACTCTCTTCCCATTCTGGGGCTCAAAAGTCTGAATCAGTTTCACTGGATGAAAGCCAAGGTGTCAGTGGGGCTGGTTTCTTAGGAGGCTCTATGGGAGAATTCATTTCCTAGCCTTTTCAGCTTTTAGTGGCCGCCCATATTTTTTGGCTTATAATCACATTCTCTATCTTCAAAACACATGGCTATAATCTCTGCTTCCATAATCATGTTGCCTCCTCTTCTATCTGAACTAATTATATATATAAAACAACAGAACTTCTATGATTATATTGTACCCACCTGGATAACCCAAAGTAAACTATCTGGATAACTTCCAAACTCAAGATTACTAACATAATCACATCTGCAAAAACTTTTATTTTACTTTTACTTTTATTACATAACAGATTAAGAGGTGGATATTTGGGCAAGCCATTATTTAGCCTTCCTGTATAAAATAACTAGTTCATAAAGTAGGTTTTCCGTCCTTATGAACAATAAATCGGACATAACGAAGTATTTACTTTGAATTTGGAATGCAATAAAAAAGGCATTCATGTCAAAAGATATATGTTTTGTACTTACATAGTACTGTATAGCTTACATATGTGTTAGAAAATAAGAAATGTATAAAATCACTAACCTAAGCTCTGCATTAGAAATCTTAAGAAGAGTAAAGTAAGCCAAAAAGAAGAAAAGAAAAGATTAGAGTACAACTCAATGCAATTGAGGAAAAACAGACGAAATAAACAAAACCAAAAGCTGGGCTTTTTTTTTTTTTTTTGGGGGGGGGGGGGGGTTTGTTTTTTTTTT
>NW_007732383.1:46762-93787 GCF_000696425.1 Galeopterus variegatus | reverse complement strand
TCTTCTATATGTCAGGGAAATATGATGGTAAAAACAAACATGACCTGTTTATTACTATAAGCATTTAATTCCAAATGGAACTCTTCCTGTAGTAGAAAATATTTATTTTACTCTTAAAAAAAAAAAAAAAAAAAAAAAACCAGCACAAATTTACTCTCTTCCCATTCTGGAGCTCAAAAGTCTGAATCAGTTTCACTGGATGAAAGCCAAGGTGTCAGTGGGGCTGGTTTCTTAGGAGGCTCTATGGGAGAATTCATTTCCTAGCCTTTTCAGCTTTTAGTGGCCGCCCATATTTTTTGGCTTATAATCACATTCTCTATCTTCAAAACACATGGCTATAATCTCTGCTTCCATAATCATGTTGCCTCCTCTTCTATCTGAACTAATTATATATATAAAACAACAGAACTTCTATGATTATATTGTACCCACCTGGATAACCCAAAGTAAACTATCTGGATAACTTCCAAACTCAAGATTACTAACATAATCACATCTGCAAAAACTTTTATTTTACTTTTACTTTTATTACATAACAGATTAAGAGGTGGATATTTGGGCAAGCCATTATTTAGCCTTCCTGTATAAAATAACTAGTTCAAAAAGTAGGTTTTCCGTCCTTATGAACAATAAATCGGACATAACGAAGTATTTACTTTGAATTTGGAATGCAATAAAAAAGGCATTCATGTCAAAAGATATATGTTTTGTACTTACATAGTACTGTATAGCTTACATATGTGTTAGAAAATAAGAAATGTATAAAATCACTAACCTAAGCTCTGCATTAGAAATCTTAAGAAGAGTAAAGTAAGCCAAAAAGAAGAAAAGAAAAGATTAGAGTACAACTCAATGCAATTGAGGAAAAACAGACGAAATAAACAAAACCAAAAGCTGGGCTTTTTTTTTTTTTTTTGGGGGGGGGGGGGTCGTTTGTTTGTTTTTTCCCAAAGATTAATAAAATAGAAGAAACTTCTACCTAGGCTAACCAAGGAAACAAAAAAGGAAAACACAAATTAAAAATTTCAAAAACAAAAAGTAGGTCTTTATTACTGATCCATGTACATTAAAAGGATAATGAAGGATTATACGTAACTCCATGCATACAAATTAGAAAATTTAGATGTAAAAGACAAATACTTTGAATGACATATCTACCAAAAGTCACGCAAGAAAAAAAAAGATAATATTAATAGCTCTTTACTACCAAAAAAAATACTATTAATAATTGAAAACATTCCAAAAACAAAGCACCAAGCACAAATGAGTTCACTGATAAACTCTATGAACATTTAAAGAAGAAATGATATTCATTTTTGACAATATCGTCAAGAAAATAAAGCAGGGGGATCAATTCTTACACATTTTATGAGGCAAGCATTACCTGGATAGCAAAACCAGATAAAGAAAAGAAAAAACAAGCAAACAAACAAACAAAAAAGACTACTAATCAATATCTCTCCAAAAATACATGCAAAAATCCTCCACAAATCTAACAATGTATAAAATGAACTATATAACAAGATCAAGTGGGATTTATTGTATATATTCAAAGCCATTTCAATCTTTAAACTCTTTCATTGTAATCTGCCATACCAACAGGAGAAAAATCATATGATCATATCTATTGATGCAAAGAAAGCATTTGGCAAAATCTAACATCTGTTTATGATAAAATTTTCGCAAATGTCCCAGTGAGGAAAATTCTAAAAATTACCAGAGTAATACTCCTCAAAACTGTTCATTGACTGAAACCAGGGAAAGTCTGAGAAACTGTCACAGCCAAGAGAACACTAACAAGATGTGATGACTAAATGTAATGTGGTATCCTGGATGGGATTCTGAAACAGAAAAAGGACATTAGTAAAATTAAGAAAATCTAAATAAAGCTAATAATTATAAATCAGTATTAGATTATTAATTGTGACAAACACACCATACTAACAGGAAGTGTTAATAGTAGGAAAAACTAAGTATGGGTTCTATGTGAATTCTTTGTACTACTTTGCAACTTTTCTGTAACTCTAAAACTGTACTAAAACTTCAAAAAGTTTATTTAAAACAGCCAACAAAAATTTGAATACATGTACTTACATATTTTCTTCAAAATTTTTTCTTTTAAAAAGAATGCATAAGTCTTGCCACAAATATAAATGGTGTTATTTTGGGGAGAGTGTAGGGTCATTAATGAATTTGGAAGAATAAGGAGGAAGTGTTTAGAAGATAATATGAGATAGCAGTATTGCAGCATAGAAATATAATTTTTGATGAGTTGTTATATTTTTTTAAAAGGCAGCTTTCAATTTGGCCTTTAACATGTTTGTGTTAAAAGAACTGTAAATTTTTCTTCTACCACAAAAATTTTTAACTTGGAAATCTCTCTTTTTTTTAAATTTGAATTTTAAAGTATTTTCCAACCTAAAAGATTCAGTGAGTATATGATTATTAAAGTAACATGTTTTTAATTCAAATAATTCTTTTTAGCATAGTAAAAGAGTATGGGGAGGTGTGTGCATTTTGGCTAAACATATATTTTTGCAAATAGATTCTATATATTACTCATAATTTTGAAATTTCTCAACTCATAGAATAAGGAAGCAGTCACATAAAAATATCAGTGCTTCTTTGAAGGTAGAGCTAAGTGGCTATCCTCCACGTTTCATCAGAAATAAATAGTTTAAGTGATGGCTAATTATTACTTCATTTTGTTCACTCTTACATTCAATACAAAAGGCACCGAATAAAATCTTTCTGAAAAGTAGAATGTGTGTGTGTGTGTGTGTGTGTGTGTGTGTGTGTGTGTTTGGGGTATTGGAGTGACTTTTAATATGTTTCCCTTTGATACCATGTAAATTAGATATATTATAAAGAGTACAGATCAGTAATATATTTTTTAGAAGAACAAAAAGACCTAGTTACTTGAAAGCTATAGACATTGCTCGCCTGCTAGAAACAGGATACTTATATTGCGGCTTTTCTTTTTTCTCAAAATTACTTTATAAAAAGTTAGAAAATGAACGTTGATGTTCCCATCTCATAACTTAGTCCACTCAGCATAGACCAACAACAACTGCCTGTTTAAAAATATCCTCAGTGATTATAAAATGCACTATGCTCTAAAGAAGCAAATTTATCTTTGGACACTTCTGAAAGTTGGAAAAACCTCTCTTGAATCCTGAACTGCATTATCTTTCTCTTAGTCTCTTGCCCCTTTGTCTATGCTTCTGGGCTGCATTTACAAAAGCAAGAAATAAGGAAATAGAGAAAGAAAGAAAGAAAGAGAGAAAGAGAGAAAGAGAGAAAGAGAAAAAGAAAGAGAGAAACTGCAATTCATTACCTTGATAACTGTCCTTAGAATGTTTTCCAAAGTGTCTGAATCTATGAAGAGGTTAAGTATTGAAAAGAGATGTATGAAATAGGCTAAAAATTCTGTAAATTACGAGAATGTTTTCAAGAAACAAATTTTGAATATGATAAAGAAATATTGTTCTTAGTTTAAGCTTATTTAGGAAATGCTGCTCTTCAAGAATGACCACAAGATTACAAAATACCTAAAGTCCTCTGGAGACATAAAGTGATATTTTTTCTATAGTTTTTAATTAGAAATTTTGATTGATACAAGGTATAGATATGTATTTTTATCTCATATATAAATTTAATTTTATTATAAAGTAAATTATCCTATACTTTGGCTATTTTTTAAAAATATTAAGAAGATAAAACTAAATATGTGACATTTTTAAATGATAAAAAGCATATTACTCAACATATTTGTTAGATGATTCATTTGTTGAATTTTACCTAACATAACTGTTAATTTTTCATGCAAATGATAAAAAGCATATTACTCAACATATTTGTTAGATGATTCATTTGTTGAATTTTACCTAACATACCATAACTGTTAATTTTTCATGAAACTTATAAAAAATTATCTTTGAAGTACTTTACCTTTTTTCTTCTTTTTATAATGTTTCTTGGTTATTCGTGGTTCTTTGCTCTTCTACACATACATATATATATATGTGTGTGTGTCTTCTTTTTATAATGTTTCTTGGTTATTCGTGGTTCTTTGCTCTTCTACACATACATATATCATATATATGTGTGTGTGTATATATATATATACATATACATACATGAGTATATATATATTAGAGTTTGAAAAATATAACTTGATTAACTTCTTCATATTTTATTTTTCTGTATCTTATTTTTCTATTTAGTAGGTGATATCCACAATAATTTGTTAGATGACAATTCTTCTTTTCTAAGTTGAAAACTTTGTTAGAGGCAAACTACAAATTTAGGAAGAAAAGTTGAACGAAGAAAGAAAAATAAAAATTTTGGTGTGACCAGTTCTACAAAACACTATGGATTAATTTAGACTTTCACATCATAAACTTTATATCTTTATATCTGGGTAGAGGAATTCATTGTGTTGCAGGTTAAGCAACATTAAATTTTAAAACACCACCATGATTTCATCCTATGAGCATTTGAGAAACTTTTATATTTTAGCCAAGTTGCATATTTAATGGGTTATACTCTACTAGGCAGCAGCAGCATTATGAAACTTCTGAATAATTGAAATCTATGAGAATGACATATAGAAATGTTATTAGGATTTTTCATTTTTTATTACAGTCAATTAGACACTGATATGCTAATGACTTTTGAGATCGTGCATTTATCTGCTTAAGAGAGCAGGCAGGAAAAAAAATTATCTGTGTTCTAAGCTATAGATTATAGTAGCATTGAAATATTCACAACCAAAATTTCAAACATCTTATTTACTTAGCATATTAAGGGAAACTTGGTGACAAGAGGTACAAAATTTTTTAGCTGTTATTCACTAAGTCTCTTAAAAAACATTAATGAATACAAAATCAACCTTACTAGTCCTAGTAAAAATGTACCTTTCTGATAATTTATGCCTTATCAGGTAAAATACAAGCATGTGATTTTAAGGCATAGAATAGTGCTTTTAGGGTTTCACTGTCAAAAACTGCATCAGTAATGTGCTAGTGAATCAGCTAACTATCATGTGTTCAAAGTGTATAGAAACAATCAGCCTTTACACATCAATACTGATCCATCAGGTCACATTCTTTTCTGGCTATCTTGGAATATTGTCTTTTCTGGCTGTCTTGAAATCAGTTCTAAGTGATTTAGACGTCTGCATCTCACACTATGTTTTCTTGCTTTCTACCCCATGTTCTGGCCTCAACTCTCACTTGATTAAGCAGGCCCATCCACTTGTATATTGCCCCTCTGTCAGTCTGTAAAGAAAATCACACATTTTAGCTGATTTTGTAAGAAGCCATGGAGGTAAATCAAATTCAGTTACAAGACAGTAAGACAAGGTTAGTCTAGAACTTAACCTCTTACTTGAGTAGAGAAGAATATAGTCATCCAAGGACAAGGGATAAGTGTGTTTGTTTGCTAGGGCTGCAATAACAAAATATCATAGACTGGGTGGCTTACATAGCAAAAAATTTATTCTCTCATACTTCTGAGGCTAGAATTCCAAGATCAAGGTATTGGCAAGTTGGGTTTCTTGAGGCCTTGACTTACTCCTTGGCTTGAGATGACTGTCCTCTGGCTGTGTCTTTTCTCTGTGAGTGTATCCCTGCTGTGTCCTCTTCTTATAAGGATATCAGTTATTTTGTATTAGAGTCTCACTCTAATGGCCTTATTATAATATAACTACCTCTTTAAAGATCTTATTTCCAAATCTGTTACATTTTGAAGTACTGGGGGTTTAGACCTCAACGTATGAAGGTTTGAGAGACACAGTGGGCCTGGGGTGAAAAGTTTGATTCAACCAGGAAATGAAACTTGAAAAGATACTGAGAAAAGTTAATGTAAGGGATTGAAGAAAATTTATCGTGACTAAAGAAGAGATATGGAGAGAACTGGGAGGTGCAAGAGATGTTGTAAGGTAAGAAGAACCAGATTGTAAAGTCAAAGGTAAGTGGATACCAAAACCCATGTTCTTCTCCTCAGCATATAGCCAGACTTTACGTTTCAGGCTCCTTGTTAGATGTTGCCCTGGAACTGATTTCCAGCCAATAGAATATGAGTAAAAATTTATAACTATCATTTATAAGTAACATTCTTGGCTTTTGAAAAGTGGCACTACCTCATTTCTCCTTCCTTCCTTCCTTCCTTCTTCCTTCCTTCCTTCCTTCCTTCCTTCCTTCCTTCTTTTTTTCTTTGTTTTTCTTTCTTCCTTATGGCTAGAAGCAGATTCTGAAAAGGAAGCAGAATGTGGGAGAGCCAAAAGATAGAAGATAAATAGAACATTTCATCCAACAGCTGAAGAATGTACCTTCTTCTCATCATCACACAGACCATTCTCCAGGACAGACCACATATAAGGCCAAAAATTAAGTCTTAATAAATTTAAAAAGATTGAAATCATATCAAGTATATTTTCAGACAACAATGGAATAAAGCTAGAAATCAGCAAAAATTTGAAAACTATATAAATACATGGAGATTAAATAACATGCTTCTGAACACCCAACCAAAGGGTCAAAGAAGAAATACATCAGGAAATTAAAAAACCTCCTTAATATAAATGAAAATACAAGCACAACTTACCAAAATCTATGGGATCCTGAAGAATCAGTACTAAGAGAAATGTATGGCAATAAATGCTTGCATCAAAAGAATAGAAAGACTTCAAATAAGAAACATAGCTACCCCTCAAAGAGCTAAAAATACTTAAGCAATCCATTTCCAAAATTAGTAGACAGGAAGAAGTAAAATTAGAGCACAACTAAATGAAATAGAAACCAAAACAAAAAAGATACAAAAGAACAATGAAACAAAAATCTGATTTTTGAGGAGATAAATAAAATAAGTAAATCCTTAGCTAGACTAATTATAAAAATGAGAGAAGTCCCAAATGACAAAAATCAGCAATGAAGAAAGATACATTAAACTGATAAAATAGAAATGCAAAGAATAATTGGAGACTATTATGAACAATCATATGCCAATGAATTTGAAAATCTGGAGGAAATGGGTAAATTTCTGCACTCATACATAGTACCAAGACTGAACAAAGAAGAAATAGAAAACCTGAGGAGACCAATAATAAGCAATGAGATTGAAGGATTATTCAGCACTCTCCCAATAAAGAAGAGCCCAGGACCAGATGGCTTCACTACTTTACTTTAGCAAATCTTCTAAAGAAAAATTAATACCAGTTCTTTCCAAACTATCCCAAAACATTGAAACAGAGGCCATTCTCCCAAATTCATTCTATGAGGCCAGCATCACCCTGATACCAAAATCAGACAAAGACACAACAAAAAAATAAAACCACTGGCTAATATCCTTGATGAACATAGACACAAAAATACTAAAAAAAAAAAATTAACAAACAGAATACAACAGCACATCATAAAAATTATACACCATGATCAAGTGGGATTCATCCTAGGGATGCAAGGATGGCTCAACATATGCAAATCAATAAATGTGATACACCACATCAACAAAATCAAAGACAAAAACCCTATGATTATCTTGTTAGACACAGAAAAAGACAAATTCAACATCCTTTTATGATAAAGACTCAACAAATTAGGTATAGAAGAAAAGCATCTCAATACAATAAAAACCATATATGGCAAGCCTATCAATAACATCATCCTGAATGGGAGAAAGGTGAAAGCTTTTCATTTAGGAACAGGAACAAGATAAGGATGTGCATTCACACCAATTCTATTAAAGACAGTAATGGGAGTATTAATCAAAGCAACTAGGCAAGAGAAAGAAATCAAAGGCATCCAAATGGGAAAAGATGAAGTCAAATTGTTTCTGCTCACAGGTGACATAATTCTATATAAAGAAAAATCTAAAAACACTACCAAAAAAGTAAATGTCCATTGACAGAAGACTGGATAAAGAAAATGTGGTATAGAGCAATTATTCAGCACTCTCCCAATAAAGAAGAGCCCAGGACCAGATGGCTTCACTACTTTACTTTAGCAAATCTTCTAAAGAAAAATTAATACCAGTTCTTTCCAAACTATCCCAAAACATTGAAACAGAGGCCATTCTCCCAAATTCATTCTATGAGGCCAGCATCACCCTGATACCAAAATCAGACAAAGACACAACAAAAAAATAAAACCACTGGCTAATATCCTTGATGAACATAGACACAAAAATACTAAAAAAAAAAAATTAACAAACAGAATACAACAGCACATCATAAAAATTATACACCATGATCAAGTGGGATTCATCCTAGGGATGCAAGGATGGCTCAACATATGCAAATCAATAAATGTGATACACCACATCAACAAAATCAAAGACAAAAACCCTATGATTATCTTGTTAGACACAGAAAAAGACAAATTCAACATCCTTTTATGATAAAGACTCAACAAATTAGGTATAGAAGAAAAGCATCTCAATACAATAAAAACCATATATGGCAAACCTATCAATAACATCATCCTGAATGGGAAAAAGGTGAAAGCTTTTCATTTAGGAACAGGAACAAGATAAGGATGTGCATTCACACCAATTCTATTAAAGACAGTAATGGAAGTATTAATCAGAGCAATTAGGCAAGAGAAAGAAATCAAGGGCATCCAAATGGGAAAAGATGAAGTCAAATTGTTTCTGTTCACAGGTGACATAATCCTATATAAAGAAAAATCTAAAAACTCTACCAAAAAAGTAAATGTCCATTGACAGGAGACTGGATAAAGAAAATGTGGTATATGTGCACAATGGAACACAACTCTGCCATAAAAAAGAATAAAATTCTGCCATTCATAGCAATATGGATTAATTTAGAGAAAATTATGTTAAGTGAAAAAACCAGACACAGAAAGAGAAACACCACCTGTCCTCACTGGTAAGTGGGAGCTAAAAAGTAAACAAACAAACAAATAAATAAATAAATAGATAGATAAATAAATAAATATACAACAATCACAATAATTCTTTGTACTTTCAAAAGGAGAGAACAGAACTGAGACTACCAGAGGTAGGAATGGGGGAGGGAGTGGAGGGTTTAGAGTGAAATTGGTAAAGGGCCACAAAAAGGTTGCATTGTGTAATGTCGAATATACTGATTGTCCTGATTTGAGCATCGCAACTTGCACACAGGTGTTGATGTTCAGTGTTGTGTCCCACAGATATGTGCAGTCAATTGTATTTCAATTAAAAACAAAAAAATCCATAAAATCCATATTAAATAAAATCAAACTAAATCTGCAAAAATATACCTTGTTTTTTGAAACATAATCAATTGTACAAATTTGTGGAATACAGAGTTGAACATTAATTCCTGTGTACAATGTGTGATAATCACATTAGGATAATTAGCATGTTCATCATTACAAGACATAATCACTCCTTGTGTCCATTAAACAATTCTTCACTAACACTCCACCCACTGCCCCTTTCCCGCCTCTAGTAACCACAGTTCTGTTCTCTTCTGAAAGTTCACCTATTATTGTGATCTCTTTCTTTTCTTTCTTTCATTCTATTTATTTTTTTTAACTCTTACTGATGAGTGAGTACATGCAGTAATTTTCTCTCTGTGCCTGGCTTGTTTCACTTACATAATCTCTTCAGGCTCATCCATGCCACTGCAAATGGCAGAATTTTGTTTTTTTTACAGCTNTGACGGGCCATAATAATCATATACAGTGTATATTGACAAAATTAAAAAAAAATAATAATAAAAATAAATAAATAAATAAATAAATAAATAAATAAAAAAGAAAATGTGGTATATGTACACAATGGAACACAACTCTGCCATAAAAAAGAATAAAATTCTGCCATTCATAGCAAAATGGATTAATTTAGAGAAAATTATGTTAAGTGAAAAAACCAGACACAGAAAAAGAAACACCACCTGTCCTCACTTGTAAGTGGGAGCTAAAAAGTAAACAAACAAACAAACAAACAAATGAATAGATAGATAGATAAATAAATAAATAAATATACAACAATCACAATAATTCTTTGTATTTTCAAAAGGAGAGAACAGAACTGAGACTACCAGAGGTAGGAATGGGGGAGGGAGTGGAGGGATTAGCGTGAAATTGGTAAAGGGCCACAAAAAGGTTGCGTTGTGTAATGTCGAATATACTGATTGTCCTGATTTGAGCATCGCAACTCACACACAGGTGTTGATGTTCAGTGTTGTGTCCCACAGATATGTGCAGTCAATTGTATTTCAATTAAAAACAAAAAAATCCATAAAATCCATATTAAATAAAATCAAACTAAATCTGCAAAAATATACCTTGTTTTTTGAAACATAATCAATTGTACAAATTTGTGGAATACAGAGTTGAACATTAATTCCTGTGTACAATGTGTGATAATCACATTAGGATAATTAGCATGTTCATCATTACAAGACATAATCACTCCTTGTGTCCATTAAACAATTCTTCACTAACACTCCACCCACTGCCCCTTTCCCGCCTCTAGTAACCACAGTTCTGTTCTCTTCTGAAAGTTCACCTATTATTGTGATCTCTTTCTTTTCTTTCTTTCATTCTATTTATTTTTTTTAACTCTTACTGATGAGTGAGTACATGCAGTAATTTTCTCTCTGTGCCTGGCTTGTTTCACTTACATAATCTCTTCAGGCTCATCCATGCCACTGCAAATGGCAGAATTTTGTTTTTTTTACAGCTAAGTAATATTTCATTGTGTATATATACCACATTTTCCTCATCCAGTTATCTGTCAATGGACATTTAGGTTGGTTGCATCTGTTGGCTATAGTAACCAGAGCTACAATAAATATGAGAATGCATGTATCCCATTGATATGATGATTTCCATTTTATTGTGTGTACACCTAGCAGTTGGATTGCTGGATCCTATGACAGTTCTATCTGTATTTATTTGAGGAACCTTCATACCGTTTTTCATAATGGCTGCACTAATTTACAGCCCCACCAATAGTGTAGGAGGGTTCCCTTTCTCCACATCCTCACCAGCATTTCTAATTCTCTGTCTTTTTGTTAATAGCCAGTCTAGCTGAGGTGAGATGATATCTTGATGTGGTTTTGATTTGCATTTCCCCAATGATTAGTGATGTTGAACATTTTTTCATGTGTCTGTTGGCCATTTGTATATACTTCTCTGAGAAATACCTATTCAGCTCCTTTGCTCATTGTTTTCTTACACTTAAGTTGTTTGAGTTCCTTGAATGTTCAGAATATTAATTCCCCTGTCAGATGCATACTTTGCAAATATTTTCTCCCATTCTGTAAGTTGTCTTTTCACTCTGAAAACTTTATTTTGTTGTGCAGAAAGTTTTTAGTTTAATGTATTCACATTTGTTTATTTTTTTGGTGTTGTTTCCTGTGCTTTGGGGGTTTAATTCATAAAGTCTTTTCCCAGTCCTGCTTCCTGAAGTGTTTCCCCTATGTTTTCTTTTAAAAGTTCCATAGTTTCAGATCTTATATTTAAATATTCATTCTATTTTAAGTTGATTTTGGTGTGTGGCAAGAAGTGCAGGTCTAGTTTCATTCTTCTACACATGGGTGTTCAGTTGTCCCAGCACCACTTATTCAAGAGGCAGTCTTTTACCCAATGTATATTCCTGTTGCCTTTGTCAAAGATCAGTTGGCTCTAAGTATGTGGTTTGATTTCTGGGTACTCTATTCTGTCTCATTGGTCCATGTGTCTGCTTTTATGCCAGTACCATGCTGTCTTGGTTACTCTAGATTTGTAGTATTTAAGGTCAGGTAGTGTTATGCTTCCAGCTTTACTTTTTTTTTTTTGCTCAGGATTGCTTTGATTATTTGGGGTCTTTTCTTGTTCCATATGAATGTTAGGATTTTTTTTCTATTTCTGTGAAGAATGTCATTGATATTTTTATGGGGATTGCATTGAATCTGCAGATTACTTTGGTTAGTATGAATATTTTCACAATGTTAATTCTTCCAATCCAAGAAAATGGAATGTCATTCTACCTTTTTGTATCCTCTTTAATTTCTTTCAGCAGTGATTTCTACTTATCATTGTGGAGATCTTTCACCTCTTTGGTTAAACTGATTCCTAGATATTTCATTTTTCTGGTGACTATTGTAAATGAGCTTGCTTTCTTGATTTATTTTTCTGCTAGATCTTTATAGCAGTATAAAAATGTTACAGATTATGAAACTTGCAAGTTTACTGAAATCATTTATCAGCTCTATGAGTTTTTTGGTAGAGTCTTTAGGTTTTTCTATATATCAGATCATGTCACCGTCACACAGGGACAGTGTGACTTCAACTTTTCCAATGTGGATGCCCTTTATTTCTTTCTCTTGCCTGATTACTCCAGCTAGTACTTCTAATACAATGTTAAATAGGAGTGTTAAGAGTGGGTGTCCTTATCTTGTCTGTGTTCTTCATGCTTTCAGCTTTCAGCTTTTCCCTATTCAGGGTGATATTAGCTGTGGGCTTGTCCTATATGGCTTTTTTGTGTTCAGATACTTTTTTTCTATACCTAATTTGCTGAGAGTCTTTTTATGAAGAGTTGTTGAATTTGTCAAATGTTTCTTTTTCTGAATCTATTAAAATAACAATATTGTTTTTGTCCTTGATTTTGTTGATATAATGTATCACATTTATTGACTTGTATATGTTGCATCCCTGGGATGAATCCCACTTCATCACGGTATACAATTTTTTTAATGTGTTTCTGTATTCTGTTTGCTGATATTTTATTGAGGATTTTTGTGTCTATTTTCGTAAGAAATATTGGGCTGTAGTTTTACATTTTGTCGTTGTTATGTCTTTGGTATTGGTATCAGGGTGATTCTGGCCTCATAATGAGTTCAGAAGAATGGCCACTATTTCCATTTTTTTGGAAAAGGTGGTAGAATTCAGCAGTAAAATCATCTGGTCCTCAGCTTTTCTTTGTAGGGAGACTGCTGATTACTGCTTCAATCTCATTGCTCGTGATTGACCTGTTCAGGTTTTCTATGTCTTCTTGGTTCAGTCTTGGTAGTTTGCATGTATACAGAAATTTCTCCATTTCCTTCAGGTTTGCAAATTTGTTGGTGTATAGTTTTTAGTTTTATATAAGAGTCTCTATTGATTCTTTACATTTTTGTAGTATCATTGTAATGTCTCCTTTATCATTGCTAATTTTTATTATTTGTGTTCTCTCTCTCTCTCTCTCTCTCTCTCTCTCTCTCTCTCTCTCTCTCTCTCGCCTAATAAGTCCAGCTAATGATTTGTCTGTTTTGTTAATCTTCTCAAAAACAATTTTTTTGTTTCATGGATCTTTTGTATTATTTTTTGGCACTCTATTTCATTTAGTTCTGCTCTGATTTTAGTTATTCTTTCCATATACTGTCCTTGTAATTGAATTTTTCTTGTTTTTCTAGTTCTTTGAGATGAAACATTAGGTTGTTTATTTGAAATCTTTCTATTCTTTTCATGTAAGCATTTACTGCAATAAACTTCTCTCAGTTCTGCTTTTGCAGTATCCCAAAGATTTTGGTATGGTGTCTTTATTTTCATTAATTTCAAGGTTTTTCTTAATTTCCTGTTTAATTTCTTGATGGACCCATAGTTCATTCAAGAGCATGTTGTTTAATTTTCATATGTTTAAATAGTCTCCAGAGTTTTGTTTGTCATTTATTTCTAATTTTAATCTATTGGGTTCTGAAAAGACACTTGAAAGGATTTCACCTTTTTAAAATTTGTTATCTTCTTTTATGACCTAACATGTGGTGTATTCTAGAGAATATCCCATGTGCTGCTGAGAAGAATGTGTATTCTGTAGTTTTTGGATGAAATGTTGTACATATGTCTGTTAGGTACAATCGGCCTAGAGTAGAGATTAATTGTGATGCTTCCTGATTAATTTTCTGTCCAGATGACCTGTCCTTTGCTGAAACAAGGGTGTTAAAGTCCTCTTGTACTACTGTGTTGAAGTTTATTTCTCCCTTTAGGTGTAACAGTAATTGCTTTATATAACTGGATCAGTATATGTTTAGAAATGTTATATCCTCTCATTGAATTGATACTGTAATCATTATATAATAAACTTTCATACCTTTTTTTTACTTTCCTTGGCTTGAAATCTATTTTATCTAATATAAGCATAGCTGCTCCTGCTATGTTTTGGTTTCCATTTCCATGAAATCTCTTTCCCATCCCTTCACCTTCAGTCAGTTTCTGTCTTTATACTTGAAGTTAATCGTAATCATTATATAATAAACTTTCATACCTTTTTTTTACTTTCCTTGACTTGAAATCTATTTTATCTAATATAAGCATAGCTGCTCCTGCTATTTTTTGGTTTCCATTTCTATGAAATCTCTTTCCCATCCCTTCACCTTCAGTCAGTTTCTGTCTTTATACTTGAAGTTAATTTCTCATAGGCAGCATATTGTTGGTTCTTGTATAATAATCCATTGAGCCACTGTTCATCTTTTAATTGGGGCATTTGATCCATCTACATTTAAAGTTACTGTTGATATACAGGAACTTGTTACTACCATTTTGTTACCTTTTTTCTGGTTGCTTTATTAGTCCTTCTTTTTCTGATCTTACTGTCTTCCTTTGTTGAGTGATTTTCTCTAGCAGCATATTTTGAATTCTCACTATTTATTTTTGGTATGCCTCATATGTTTTATGTTATGATTACCATGAGGCTTACAAAAAACATTTTACAGTTATAACAGATTATTTTAGACTAATAACAACTTACTTTCTTATACATAAAAAAGAGCCAAAGCCAACTTTTCGCTTTGGCATCATTCCCTCCATTTTTCAACATTTGTTGTTTCAAATTATATCTTTTAATATTACATGTACCTTATATGGTTGTTGTATTTGTTGTTGTCTTGTTACACTTGTCCTCTGGTCTTCATAGTAAGGATATAAAGTGGTTTATTCACACACACACACACACACACACACACATATACACATACCTTATAACACTGGAATTTTCTGAGAGTGTCTGTGAACTTACTTTACTAATGAGTTATGTTCCTTCAAATGTTTTCTTGCTGCTCCTTAGCATTGTCTTCTTTCAGATCGAAGAACCCACTTTAGCATTTCTTGTAATGCAGGTCTAGTATTTGTGAATTCCCTTAGTTTTGTTTGCCTGGGAAAGAGTTTATTTTTCCTCCATATTTGAAGGTTAGTTTTGCTGGATAGAGAATTCTTGGCTGATGGTCTTTTTCCATCAGCACTCTGGAGGTATACTCTCTTCTGACCTGTAGGGTTTCTACTGAGAAATCTGATGAGAAATGTATTGGGGCTCCATTGAATGCTATGTGTTTCTTTTCTCTAACTGCTTTCAGTATCTTTTCTTTGCCTTTCCTTTTTCTAATTTGGTTATGATGTGTCTTGGGGTCTTCCTCCTTGCACTGAATTTGATTGATGACCGCTGCACTTCCTGTACCTGAATGCTATCATCTTATTCCTTACCTGGGAAAATTTTCAGCCATTACCTCCTTGAATATGCTTCCTAAATCTCTCTTCTTCTTCTCCTCCTGGTATGCCAATTATTCAGGGATATTTTACTTGATAGAGTCCCATATTTGCTGTATTGCTGTTATATTTTTTCTTCTCTTTCTTTTTGTTTCTCTGATTTTATAATTTTATATATTTTATCTTTCTTCTCCTCCTGGTATGCCAATTATTCAGGGATATTTTACTTGATAGAGTCCCATATTTGCTGTATTGCTATTATATTTTTTCTTCTCTTTCTTTTTGTTTCTCTGATTTTATAATTTTATATATTTTATCTTCAAGTTCACTGATTCTATAGTTTGATTAAGTCTGCTGTTGTAGCTTTCTATTGAGGTTTTTAGTTCAGATAATGTGTTCTTTATTTCTAGAATTTCTATTTGTTTTCTTAGAATTGATTCAATTCCTTTGTCAAGTTTATCATTCTGCTCCTGGATTGCTTTCCAGATATCATTTAATTTTTATTCTGCATTTTCTTGTGACTCCTTTAACAACCTTGAGAGAATTATTCTGAATTCTCTATCAGACTTTTCATAAATCCACAGTTCCCCTGGGTTCATTGCTGATGCTTGGTTTATTTCCTTTGATGGTATCATAATTATATGTTCTTTATTGATGTTTGTATCTTTATCTTGATGACTGAGCATTTGAAGAGACTACTAACTCTTCTAGATTTTATAGGTATTCTTTGGTACTGTTAGACCTTTATTGGGTAATATCAGAGTTTTGTCTCTGATCTGTGTTCTTTTTTTCTTTCTGTTCTATGTTCAATTATTGTTTACCACCACTTAAACACTGCACTAGATCTAATTTGTTGTCCTTCTTAATTCCAAATTTGTAATTTAATTCCAAAGGGGTGCTTCCTGTGGGGACCAGCACTTGAGCCCTGTGGTTGAGCTAAATTGCTGCTTTGCAGCTGATTCTCTGGGGAAGGGTTTTTTGTTCATCTTAGATTTTAATTGTTGGCTTTTTAATAACTTCTGTGTCTTGTTAGGTCAGACACACCTGGACTGTGTGGAAATTCTGGTCTGGGACTGAGTCTTTCCAGCAAACTGCACCCTCTGAAGTTCTGCCTCCCTTCCCAGTCTACACTGAGTGGGTCTGTGCAAAATGGGAGGCAGATCAGCTGCCCACACTGCACTCCAATGTTTCCCTGGTGAGCCAGCCTCCCCACCACACTCCAAATGCTTCCCATAGGGCTGGCTGTGCATGGGCCCCTCATGATGATTCACCCGCCTCAGCATGGCTCCTAGTTTTGGTCTGGAGTGGCCCTTGCCCCTCTG
This sequence comes from Galeopterus variegatus, assembly GCF_000696425.1. Taxonomy (NCBI): domain Eukaryota; kingdom Metazoa; phylum Chordata; class Mammalia; order Dermoptera; family Cynocephalidae; genus Galeopterus; species Galeopterus variegatus. Next base: position 77,016 of record NW_007732383.1, on the reverse strand, counting down.
TGGGGTCATGAGAATGCTGTCAGTGTTCTTGCTGGCCTGGGGGCTGGTATGGTGTGAGCCAAGGTCTTCTTCTCCCCTGTATACTTTGAGTAACCTCGTCCAATGGGAAAATCTGCAGCTTTTGCCATTGCCTGCTCCATATGCTCACTGGGGCTGGCCCTGAAGCAGCTGGGGCTTGAAATGGTCAGTGCAGTCTCTTCTTTCTCTTCTCATGGCTTCTCCCACCTTTGTGACCTCCACAGGTCTCTCCTCCTCTTTCCCCAGGCTCCAGTGGTTTCCCATCTTTGCATTTTAATAGTTATAAATTGGTTTTGAGAGAGAGTGATGCAGGGAAACATCTATTCTGCCATCTTGATGATGTCTTGGTTTTAAGTTTCTTCATGCCCAAATATTCAGAGTTTTCTGGGGATCTCTTTATTATTTCTAACTTAATTGTATATTATAGTTAGTCTATGATTTAAATATTTTGAACTTTGTTTAGGCTTAGTTGACCAGACCTTTCCAAGGTCAATTTTCTTAACTGGCCCAAGTGTACTTGAAAAGAATACAAATCCTTCCCTGTGTTGCATTGTTGTCATCTCTCCCTTTAGCAGGCTGGGCTCCCTGCTTTTCCACCACTTCCCTTAAAGAGACCATTAGGCATTTGCCCAGAAATTTAAAGTGACACACACCTTATGCCCTTCTACATTTTGCTACTTGCCACTGTCTCTCTTGCTCTTACTCTCTACCTGACTCTTCATTCCTGTCTCTAGTGACCCAAGAATGGAGAACTGCCTTCCTGACTCATTGCACTCTCCTTTCCCAGGATCTGTAAGTAAAAATCTTAAAAACTTGTTTGCTATTGTGGTGATGGATTGAATTTGTGCCTTCCAGCTTCCAATGAGGGGCTGCCCCAGATGGGAGGAACACAGGTCAGGTTTCCAGTAGCAGAGTGATGGGTAGGCAGGTCTAAACTGCACATGGGTCAGACTAGAGCCCCAAGAGTGTCTGCCAGTTATAAACAAGTTTCCAAAATGAGGGAAAACTCCTGGCCACAAGTAGGACAACTAGGCATTATGTGTCTGCCAGGTAGAAGAAGTATCCTACGAAAGGAGCACTTTAGACACCCACACCTCATTTTCCTTCATTTCACATTAGGGCAGCATTGCCAGCTGCTCTGGGACTGGAACCCCAGTTTATCTGGAGGCTCTCAAAACACACACACACACACACACACACACACACACAAATGCACCATAAGTAATGGATAAGTTTTGAAGTATTTTCTCACAACTCATTATGACTCCACCAACTTCTGACAGGTTTCTAGCAATCTAATTTTGCTTTTAGGTGAGCTGTCTTTTTTTTTTTTGGTGTTCTACAAATCTCCTCTATATCTTTGGTTTTTTGTGTTCAAATTCTTATGTCTCTATCTTATCTGTGTGTTTCTGTTTCTGTTTGGGGAAGGAGGAAAGTAAATATAGCTTGCGATTCACAGAACTTCCTGAACCTATACATTTCATAATTTGTGGAATATTGTCATACATTATTTCTTCAAGTATTCATTCTTTTTTCTGTTATTCTTATATTTCCTTAAATATATATTGTCTTTCCACTCTATTCTCCATATTCCTTATCACTTTTTTATATTTTTCATCTATCTGTGGTGAGTTCTTGTAAACTCCAATTATATGTCCAAATTCATGACTTCTTTCTTCAGCTCTAATGTAATTTTTACACTGTTCATCAAATTTAAAATTCTTATTTTCAAAAACAATATTTTTATTTTTAAAATTTATAATAGTTGTAATAAGTTTTTTAGATCAACTCTGTTATACTGTCTTGCTCTTTGATCATATTTTTAATTCTATCTTTCAATATTTAAGCATTATTTAAAATACTCATTTTATATTCTGCCTTACTAATTCTATCTTCTGAATTATTTTCTAGTCTTTTTTCTATTGCCTGTTGTAGTTTCTTTCTTCCTCTCCTTGTATATCATTCAGAGTCCTACCAGGAAAATAGATGTTACTATAGATGTGTTGAGCAGGAAAGATTTGATGCACAGAGTGAAATAAAGGCTTATGCTAACTTGGAAGTGTTGGAATGCCAACAGCTCTCAGAAAATCCATAAATGTAGCAATTACTAGGATTTCTATCCAATGATCTCGCCCACGTGAAACTCTAACAAAGATGATTCAGGATGTCAGCTAGAAGCTGTGGGAAAAGGCAGGATGTTTCAGCCCTTGCTTTCAGCTGACTAGGTGTCCAAATAATCAGTTCTCAGGAGACACCTCTGACAATGCAAATACCCTATCACCTAAGCTCTGTCATCTACTAGATTTGCTCCTTATTCTCTTCATCCCTTCATACTTCATGTGTATGTATGAGATTGAACTGGAACTGTTAGCAAAGAACTCTAAGCTATGTAATACAGTGAAGACCTTATAAAAGCAAAGATAGTAAGTAGTTAGTATCAACTGACAATATGTATTGAGGTGGTGCTTGCATGAAACATTATTTTCTTAGATATTTTATGATTTATTTATATCATGTAATACAGTGAAGACCTTATAAAAGCAAAGATAGTAAGTAGTTAGTATCAACTGACAATATATATTGAGGTGGTGCTTGCATGAAACATTATTTTCTTAGATATTTTATGATTTATTTATATCATTAGGTATCATGAGCCCATTTTTTCTTTTTGGAAGTTTATTGGAGAAAAAATTTGAGGCCGGAGCTGAATGTAGGTTACTCTAAAGATATATTACTACAGTTTCTGACAGTGGTATGGAGCAATATCACCTTAAACATAGTGTACAACCCAAGATTGCCTGATATCCAGGTGGTGTGAATTTGACGTGCAAAACTGTTGTGAGGTTGAGATAGTTATGGAACCCTAAAGAAAGAAATTTTTTGCCTTTTTAGAGCCAAGGTTTAGACATGCAGTTTTCCTTGCAATCTCAGACTATGTAATTGGAGATGAGGTTGGTGTAATTAGAACTATAATTAACCATTCCACTGAAGATTAAGTCTTCTTGAATCCCAGTTTAATGAAGTGAGGGTTCTCTTAGGAGATTCTGCACATCTCAATCGTCTCTGGACTTGATCAAAAAGTGACCTGAAAGGTAGTAAGTTTTATCAAATGTCTTCAAGGCAAAAATGAGTTCAGTACGCTGCTGCCTCCTTTGATCCCCCTTTCATTTAGTTTCCCTGTTCATTTAGCTTCTGAATATTCTATTCTTCTTTTCCAAGTCTTTGATTAATTTAAAAATATTTTATCCACCATTCTTTAGATGTTTTCAACCTGATAATGGGTACTTAACCTACAAAATTGCTACCAACAAAAAAGTCAAAGTCTGCAGGTTTTCTTTTAAAACAAGGAAAAATATATATACCTCGAGTGGAAGAAATTGGACCACAACATTGTCAGGGCATTTTATGATATTAAGTTAAATTAATATAATAAAAATTATATGACATATAAAAATATTTTATTTACCAAGATTGGGAAATTATTTCAGTCAGAAATACAAATGATTATTTTTAGTGAAAAGTATATATGTGCTTGGTAGGCATTAACCAACAAACACCAACTTCTTGAATTTGACTTTCTACTTTCCCTAACATCAGTGTTTATTGGCAAATGCCTGCTTAGCACATATGCATATTCAATGATTGTTTAAAAGTTGTTTTATACCAATGGAATCATCACTTCTAAACCTCAAATAATGAGGTGCTCTTGGTACTTAGCCTTACCTCCTCTGCTCACACAGGGTCTGCAACCAATTGATGGATGAGTGAATTACTGTACACTCAGAGTAAGATAAATTCCACTCAGAACAATTAAGATTTAAGAGCAAAAACATCTCTCATAATAAAATGTACAAAGGTAGAGTCGGTTAAATCCAGGGCTCTATGATGTCATCTAAGACCCAGGTTATTTTAATTTTTGCACTTTGACTCAATGATCATGTTCTTATTTTTCTCAAGCTAGCTCCCCTGTTCCTTAGGTGACATTGCCACTTCCAGATGTCACATTCAGATATGACAATGTTTCAAGTAGAAAGATTACATGTCTCTTTTTTGAAAAGGAGAAAATCTTTTCTAGAATTTCCCAGAGAACTTGCTTCCTGGTGTCATTGCAAGATTTATGCTCCTGCAGATGTTTCTGCCATTCACTGACAAAGGCAATCATATTACCATGATGGCTTTAAACTAATTAGGATTTACCCTTGAGCATTGCACAGAGGGGTGCAATTGCACCAAGGTATAAAAACACGTAAAAATTTTTGTGTTAATGTTAATGACTAAGATGGAGAGAAAAGATGTTGGCAGATAACAGTAGAAAAGGAAATTATTACTAGTATCAAATTTTAGAAGTTATCAGTGAAGACTTTCTTCAGTAATCTTTTACAATATTGAAACTTTAAGTTCAGTAATAGCTATGGTGGAAATCTCTCACCTAGTATTTTCTATGATTGTAACTTATACACAATTTTCTAATGTAATCCTAGGGTTAATTCTATGAAATGTCCATTAGAATTTTCTAAATTTTGTATATTAGGAAATAAGCTTCAGTAAGACCAAGCAACATTCCCAAGGGCATATAACCAGAGAGTGGAAACCTGAGTTTCTTGGTCTTCAGAAAAAGTTTCTTCATCTACAGTTATAGCTGCTCATTTGTATTTAAGTATACACATGCAAATGCAGAGATTAATAGAATACATTATTTTAAAGTATTTTAAAACTAGCATTTAATAATTGCAACAGATATCAATTTTTTTCTAATAGCTAGAACCATCTAATTTGTATCTTTACATGTAATAATACCACATGTCAGCATATGTTGTTCTTAATTAAAATGAAAATGAGATTAATATTGGCTGTGCTTAAGTTCTGGAGGTTTTGTATTGTATTGTGATTCTAATGCTATGTAGAATGCAGGTTCTTGGATGCTTCCTAACTTAATGTGCTGTCCTTCAGATGATCTTCTTGAAGGAAACTTTTACCAGAGTAGACAAATTATGAGTAATTAAATATTTGTATACTCATAAACCCATTCATATTATTTCCATGTAGTAAAGATATTTGGTGAAAGATCAAAAAGGGGAATGCCTGTAGGAGGGAAAAGTATACACATGCTGATCCTAAGCAATGCAATTATAAATGTGTTTCTGAACAATTCTATCTTCTCTTTGTTTTCACTGATAGGTGGAATTTTCTATTTCAGTTTATGAAAGCAGTTTTGTTTGCTCATCCAAAAAAATGCCTGCTGTTTTTTTAGGTTATTTCAGAAATAACTGAAAGGACTTTTTGGAATTTTTTTCTCTTTGGCTATTTTAAGCATTAGATAACTATTGCTAGTACTCTGTAGAGGAATAATAGCTCTTAATATTCACCTGATAAAACTATTGATAAGTTACATATTAAGGGAGTAAAAACTGCATATTTTGTCAGTGACCATAGAATAGAACCAAATAGACACAAATAAAATATTTTCCTCTGAGTTCCATCCCTATTTATTAACCGTTCAATTTCCTTTTTGTTTGGTTCAGTTTGGTTTCAATAGCATTGAAAGGGAAAACTCCCCTTGGCTTCTTCAGTGTGATTTATAACAAACATTAACTTTAAAATTAGTTTTTTGTTGAAATTTCCATGAAAGTTAGGTTCCCTGAGGAAATTACTACCCTCACTTGAAACTGCATGCTTTGTAGCAGATGAATTATGGCTCAAAGAAAGACATTTATTAAGAGAAAGTTAGGAAGGATTGGGAAAATCGTGGAGGTGTTAAGAACAAAATTCTGATTTAATTTTTTCAGCCAAATTTCTGAATGGATGAGTCCTTTCCTCCACACCAAGACATGCATTTATTTTGGACAAAATAAATTAAAAAGAAGAACATGCATTGTTCATTTCTCTTAGGAGAAAGTGAGCAGGCTGCCCTAGAGAACTTAATCTAGTGGCTTCTACACTCTCTTCAATTCCAGATTTTAGAAGCTCACTCAAGATAAAATAGATAAGGATAATGGTAAAGAATGAAACAAATGCAATCATGGAGAGGGATTGCCCTCAATCAAAGTTTACCTCTATTGTATAATTTATACCAAAAAACTAATTTTTACAGAGATAGAGTGATTTGTTGTTGAGAAATTGGCAGACAGTGTTTTAAATGCTTTTGTGTTATTAATTTTAAAAGCATATAATCATAATTTCACTTTTTAAAAAAAACTTTACAGTAAACATTTTCTGATAAAAATTTAAGCTAAACTTAATCAAAAAACAAGAGAATAACCATATAAGGACCCACTACTACTGACCCAGTAAAGATATGCTTTGAGTTTCACTTGTCTGGTTTTGTCCCTGCAGTTATTTTATGTGGTATTGTAATGTTGCTACAGTACTGAAGTTGTCATACCTTCCCCTACATTTCTTAGGATTAGTTACATTTTACTGATAGTCATTAAGATTTTGAAATTGATCACTTTGGAGCTAGAGTTGATGTAACATAGAAAAGAATATCCAGTAGCTATATAATTGCAATCATGTTTTGTCAGTTAAAATGACTGTTTTTATCTTAAGAATTGCCTTAAGACCCAAATAAAAAACTGTCTGGGTGATTGTCTTTGGGATTAGCAATAAATAGGGATTCATTCTGGTCTCTAGTTTAGTTTGCAGAGAGATCCCCAAGTGATTGTGTCAGTGATGGAGGCTTCTGAAATGAGAGAAAGGAGCTGCATAAAAGGCCCAGCATTAGAAAATAAAACTCTTAGAGATAATCTAAACATGAGAAGGGACACTGTAACTCAGAGGCTACAAGAAAGCATTAAGGAGGATAAAAGTAGAAAAGTAAAGTAACAAAAGTTTGGGGTGTATATTTTATACCAGGGCATTAGAATGACTTCTTTTATCCCAGCCTTCCATCATATAGGTTTGGTCCTTTAGAGAGAAAAATAGGTTCCACACTGTTAAAATTTGGCCAAACTCTACAAATTAATTTTTTATTTTGAAATTTCATAAAACCTAAGACTTTATTAAATCCTAAAGTTGAGGAGCAGCCTCTGCTGAATTTTTTGCTTAATGAATGATCACCTACATTTCATTCTTAGCCATTTTCTCATCTCCCTCTGTAGACCTTCTGCTAGAGAAATCTTTAAAATTTAAATGACATCAACACTACCTGGAGGCTGATCAATTGCAACTTTATACCACCAGTTTTTCACTTTTTATACAACTCCTTCTTGGCAGATCCAGTCGCCTCAAATTAAACACATCTGAAGCTGAAGCAGCTTTTTTTTTTTTTTTTTTTTTCACTCACCTATCTTCACCTTCAGTCACTGAGAATAGAAATATTGTTTAACTTCATATGTGCAAACACAATGAAAGGTTCCCAACAATATATTCTAAGGGAAAAATTATGTTTATTATTGTTTTAGTCTGTTTTCAGTTGCTATAAGATACCTGAGAGAGGATAGTGCATTCATTTAATTAAATAAATACATGTTTTTAACATTGTCATAATACAAAAAAAGTTATAAGACAACTTACATAGTATGTACTTTATACTGGTAAGATAGCCATAAGCTTTGAAAGCTGGGTTTTTTTTAGATTCTTTGTACTATACTCTGTTTGGGGAAATGAAGAAATATGCAAAAGGCTTATTCTAGTATATTATATTTATTAAGCTGGGGAGAGAATCATTAGTCTTTGCATGAATGCCTCAATTCACCCTAGGGTGCCTGTTCCTAGATCAAAACCTAGAAAATTATCAGCACCCCAGACCTTACCATTGTTCAGACTTAAAGCACTGTTAGTTATTTTCGACTAATTTTGAACTTTAAATGAAATCATATAGTATTTAATCTTTTCTATCTGGCTTCTTTTACTCAATGTTATTTTTGTGAAATTTATCTGTGTGTGTAGCTATAGATCATGGATCCTTGTTGTTGAATAGTAATCTATTGTGCAGATATACCACAGTTTCTTTATCCATTTTATTGTTAATGTACTAGATTGTTCCATTTTGGTTATTATACATAGGATTGAGATGAACATTCTTGTACATATTTTTTGGTGCATATACATGTCATTTCTGTCAAGTGTATGCCTAGTAGTGAAATTTCTGTGTCATATATTCAGCTTTAGTAGATATTTCCTATTTTCAGAGTGGCTTTATCAATATACGCTCTTACCAGAGAAGTATGAGACTGGGTAATTTAGAAAGAACAGAAATTTATGTTCTCACAGTTATGGAGGCTGGAGAGTCCAAAATCAGGTTGCTGTCAGGTTAAGTGGTCTGGTGAGTGTTGCCTCCTCCAGAGGGAAGGAAGACGGTGTCATCATATGGGGAAAGGCAGAATGGCAAGAGGACAAACTCCATGCATCAAGCCCTTTAGTAAGGACACCTAATCCCATTCATAAGGGTTGAGCAACTCAAGACTCAGTCACCACCCAAAGGCCCCACCTCCCAATATTGTTGCACTGGGGATTAAATTTCAACATGAATTTTAAAGGAGAGAAAATCATTTAAATCACAGCACATTATCTATCCAGAAAATAACACTATGCCAACCATATAATAGGAGTTCATTAAATTTGGGTGTGTAGAAAGGAAGAAATTGAGGGAGGTGGCTCTATACTGTGCCTAAGCAGCGATGGGAACAAAGTGAAGTCTAGGTTTAGGGGATAAATCACATAAGATGGAGGCATAGAAGGAGTCTGGAGAGTCAGAAGATATGTGTGTTCTGAGGGATGACCATGTGAAGATACAGTGAGATGGTGGCCATCTACAAGCTAAGGAGAGACCCTCAGAGGAAACCAGCTTGTAGACGCGTTAGTCTTGAAATACTTGCTTCCAAAACTGTACGAAAATAAAATTTCTGTTGTTTAAGCCACATGATCTGTGGCATTTTGTTATGGGAGCCTTAGCAAACAAATGCAGATTTTAGTATGTGACATTAGTATATGCAGATATTGGTATGTGGACTTTAGCGTCTTTAGAGGAGAACATTGCTTCTACAAGACAAAGACGTGAGTCTTTTACCTGAAGAGTTAAATAGAAAATTTAAAGCCGGTATGCATAACCCTAAGGAGGAAAACTGCTTGACGAGGGGTTGCTGTTTTCCATGAAGATTTAAACGCAATTACAATAAAACCATGTTTGTTTGCACTAGACTCAGATGTTTAAACAAGTCGATAAATTTTTGAAAACACAGGAAGTAAAGATGCTTTGTTTACTTTTATTTCCACATTAATTTTAGTACTGACAGAGGATGAAAGAGTGATAGCCTTGGAGACCACTAAAATCATTTCATTCACAAAATGGGTATTTTATGAGTAAGTGCACTGCAGATTGTTCCTCTGTTGGGAGGGTTGCTTAGGGCTCAGCAGATGGCCACTGGAGTTTGAAAACATCTGTTCGCTTTTTCTCCTTTTGTCATTTCAGAATCCATAAAAGATAAAGACTTTCATATGATAATATCTGCCTACCAAGACCATGTTACAGCTGGTAAGAAACAGGAAGTGGGGCAGTTTTGATAAATGTGATATAATAGTATCAAGTGAAAACACTTTAAGTAATAGTTGCTATTGTGCAGAGCAGAGAGTAGCAAGTTCATGAACCGACTGATGTTTGAACTTGTTAAAGTAATTCACACATTAAAACACATCTGCAATTAAGAAATGAATTTGGATTTTTAAAAATCTGCATTTATTTCAAACCCTGTGTTGGGAAAAATAGGAAAATGTCAGGGCCTCTCGTATGTTCAGAACCTTGCTGAGTTTTTGCTGTAAATATCCTCATGTGTTCTAGTTACTACTTAATGTAAGTTGTGTATGGGCACCCAGGTGTCCAGAGTTGTGGACTTAAGTATAAAAGACTAACAGCTCTGATCCACAGTGCTTCTCAGAACTCTCAGAGAAACCATTAGGACGGTTGCTCCTAGATCTGAATAAAACCCATTCATTTTTCTATACCTACGGCTCCTAGAACCTTTTTATCCATTACCTAACTCACAGACCTGTGTGTGGAGGGTTTGTGACCCAATCTGTGCAACAGACTCGAGGGATCTGTAAAGCCTAGCTTTACACCCTGCAAAGACTTAAACTAATATAAGTTTGATTTATACAAATAAGTTTAAAAACAGTAACCTAAACACTCATATAGAATTAAATATCTTTTAAACCAAGACTTTCACTGGGATATATCTTTCAAACAAAAAGTATTGAACTGAAAATATTAAACACCTTCTGGACTCATGCAATATAGTTTGATATTAGGATTGGCAATGGTAGAAATAGTATTTCCACCTTAAAGGCTTCAGAAGTTTTAAAACAAAGAGATATATCAAAAAGTATGTGTAATGTAAGAAAGCATTTAATAAATCACACCTGAGTGGGCCATCCAGTAAGCTGTAAAGATCGTGGTTAGGAAATACTTCCCAGACTCAAGTGGACAGGGAGGTCTCTCAGAGAAGAGAAATCTTCAGGTGAATTTTGAGAGACAGGTGGTGGTAGGGAGACAAGAAAAGGGCATTTACTGTGAAAAAAAAATAATAGTCACTAAAAATAAGGGAAAAAAGGGAGGTAGATGGAATCAGAATTCCACGGGTAGGTTCAAATATAATGGATAGACTAGTCCAGAGGTTTTCAGTCATTTTTAGGATATTTTTGTTACATTTAATTTTTTTTTTTTTTTGATTTCACATTTACAGAAAAATTGCAAAAAATAGTGCAAGGAACTCCTTTGTACTTTTCCCACTTTACTCACATTCACCAGTTGTTTTCATTTTTCCTCTTTTGTTTTAACATTCTTTCTCCGTCCCTTGCTTTCTCTGCATATATGTGGCTGTCTTCTGTGTCCTTCTGGCGTACCTCCTTGACTCTCAGAGCACCACTTTAATGTCTGGCACTGTGGGATGGTCCAGGCTTGCACTGCATTTCTCCTAGCTCAGTCTTGCTACAACTCCGTTCCCAGTACCTTCCATATGGGCAATGGTTCTTAGAAAGCCAGACTGGGTCCCAGGTGTATTTCTAGCTTCCATACCTTCTCAGTGAACAGAACTCAGAAATATATGTATATCCATCTATCTGTCTATTAAAATGATGAGCTCATACTGATGCCTCCAATTTTATCCAACATTCAGTACTATATGTCTCTCTCTATATACTCCCTTCAAAACAGTGAGAAACCTGGTCCCCATTAACCTCAATGTATTTTTACATTTGCTCAAACTTAGCAAACACAGAAAATAGTCTCAAAATTGACTATAACACTAAAAAAACAACAAATTTTGTAACTAGAGTTTAATATTTGTTTACAATTTCCTGTTTGTTTCTTTGAGATAAAATTTAATTACAGTAAAATGAGCAAAGCTTAAATATAAAATTTAATGGGTTTTGGTAAGTGCATACATTGTTAAGACAGACATTTCTATCACCTTAGAAAGTTACCATATGGCTGTTTTCAATTAATACCCTCACCACCCACAGAGGTTGACAGTGTTTTGATTTTTTTTCACCATGGATTAGTTTTGCCTGTCCTAGAATATCTAATAAATGGAATCATTCACCATGCAATATTTGAAGCTGGTTCATTTGCCAACATGATGTGTGTGAGATGCATCTATTTGTGCATGTGTATTAATAATTTTTTTCTTTTTATTTCTGGGTAGTATTTTTGTTATATGAATTTACCACAAAATAGTTATCCATTTTCTATTAATAAACACCTGAGCACTTCCAGTTTTTGTCTTGTGTATAACACAGTTCTGGAAGCTTTTGTATAAGACTATTTTCAGATGTGGGATTTCATTGATCTTGAGTATATACCTCGGATAAAATTTCAGGGACAAAGTTTACCTTTATAATAAGCTGTCAAACTTTCCTTCTGTCAGAGTGTATGAAATATTTACATTTTCACCAGAAAGTATAAGAAATCTAGTTGCTCTGCATCCTGGCCAACATTTGGTATTGACAGACTTTTAATTTTAGTCATTCTAGTGAGTGTATGTAAATTTGATTTTAATACACATTTTTCCTGATTAATAATGTCATTGAATATTTTTATTATGTTTATTGGATACTTGTACATATTTCTTTGTAAAATACCCAAGATTTTGCTCATTTTTGTTGGATTGATTGGTTTTGCTTATTGTTAAATTGTAAGAATACTTGACATATTTTTTATACAGGTCTTTTGTCATTTACAGATTTTGCTTATGCATTTTACTAACTTTCATTCTTTGGTGAAGTCTGGACTTGATGAAAGTCTAATTTACCACGTTTTCTCTTTATTATCACCCCTTTCTATAGAATTCTTTTATAGAAATCTGTTCTCTCTAAGAAATTTTTACCTGTCTCAGGTTGCAAAGAGAATCCACTATTGCTATCTCAACTTTAAGAGTCTTAGCTTTTACATTTAGGTTTTGGTCCATCTTAAATTAACATTTTTGTATGTTATTAGGTGTGGTGAAGGTTTATTTTATTTCATATATGTTTGCAGTTGTCTCATGAACATTTGTTTAAGAAACTTTCCTTCCTCATTAAAATGCTTTGTCAATCTTTGTCAAAAATTGATTGATCTTGGGCCAGCCCGGTGGCGCACTGCTACAGTGCGCCGCTTGGGAGCACGGCGCTCCCACCGAGGGTTCGGATCCCACATACAGACTGGTTCCCGCTCACTGGCTGAGCAATTTTATGTCCATCTTTGATTGTCAGGTTACATAAACTCTTTTTATCTTTTTTCAAGTTCAGGGATTACTCTTGCTTTTCCTTTTTGGATGAGCATATACAGTGAATTGTTCATTCATATGTTGTGCTTTTCTAAAATTTTTAAAACAGTTTCCATTTCCTTGCTGATATTCAAATCTGTCATTCATTCTGGCCACACTTTTGTTTAAGTACTTAAACAAATTTCTAATAGATGCTTTGAAATAATTTTGGTTTTGTTGTTATTGTTTTTATGTCCATCTTTGATTGTCAGGTTACATAAACTCTTTTTATCTTTTTTCAAGTTCAGAGATTACTCTTGCTTTCCCTTTTTGGATGAGCATATACAGTGAATTGTTCATTCATATGTTGTGCTTTTTAAAAATTTTTAAAACAGTTTCCATTTCCTTGCTGATATTCAAATCTGTCATTCATTCTGGCCACACTTTTCTTTAAGTACTTAAACAAATTTCTAATAGATGCTTTGAAATAATTTTGGTTTTGTTGTTATTGTTATTCTCAAAATCTGGGTCATCTTAGATTCATTTGTATTGTGTTCTTCTTCCTGGTTAGAAGCCACAATTTTTTTTTTTCACCTGTCCTGTAATGTTTAATTCTATGTTAGACACTGCTGTGTTCTTTAGAGTCAGGATGTTGTTGGATTTTTTGGGGGGGTGGGAGGAGGTACTAAAAAAGCTCTTACTTTTAGGATTGGTTAGGACTATTTTTGTATGGGGCTTAATTCTATGTTAGACACTGCTGTGTTCTTTAGAGTCAGGATGTTGTTGGATTTTTTGGGGGGATGGGAGGAGGTACTAAAAAAGCTCTTACTTTTAGGATTGGTTAGGACTATTTTTGTATGGGGTCTTTCTGTCACATTAATGCCTGGGTGTTTTCTCAGATCTCTTCACTCTGACTGTTGAGAATACTGATATCTGCGATGTGGCAAGTGTGCTACAAGCTGTCCCTGGTCTATAGCGTGGAAAGAGTCCAGGCACTCAGGGGTCACGGTCCTCTGCAGACTGTTGTACAATATCTGATACTAGTTGTGTCATATATTTATCCACTTTTATACTTATTTTTTTGGATTGAGGCCTAGTCTGGTACCAGTTAGTATATCTTGAACAGATATAAAGGTAGATACTAATAGAATATTTAAAAACATGTTTAAAGAGTTAGAAAATTATCAAAATTCCTAATCCTGTCACATTTTAAATATTGATTTTAAGAAATAAATCATTACTTCACTTTTTGAACATTGCCAATGGAATTTAGAGATCAGTGATTTTAAATCAATTATCACTCATTTAAAAGACTGCATAGATAAGCTCCATTTTAATGAATATTTAATTCATTACTCTTTTCTTTACCTCATATTTTGTATTTCTCTTCCATTTCGCCTGCTACTTTTTATAATAAGGTTTCATATTTTTTTATGATCACAAGACTTCTATTGGTCATCCATCCTATTAATGAAATAAAATAAATATAAAACAGAAGTTTAATTCTCTGAGTAGTTAGAAGTATTTTATGTTAAAATAAATTACTATTAGTATAAAATAAAAATAATATAAATAAGTTACAGGTTTTAATGCACATTTGTCAAACTTAATATTTGAAATGTTATTGGAAATGTACCAGTGAAATGTAGGGAATTTTTTATTTTTGTATTTACATTTGCATTTGGTTTATATATCCAAATCTTATTTTCATATATTGATAAATGAGATTTCATATATTGATAAATAAGTATTCATGATAAAGTTGATTTTTCAAAGACTATTTTTTTAGAGCAGTTTTAGGTTCACAGCAAAATTGAGAGGAATGTACAAAGATTTCCTGTAAACCTCTTACCCCGACACATGCACAGCCTCCTCATTATCAACATCCCCTGTAAGAGTGACACATTTGTAACAACTGTTGAACCTGTATTAACACACTTTTATTATCCAAAGTCCACAGTTTACGTTAGGTCTCATTCTTGGTATTGTACATGCTATGGGTTTGGAGAAATGTGTAATGGCATGTATGAAATCACCTAAAACTATTTGAAACTTATTCTATCTCCCTATCTCATGTTGTTGTGCAAGTTGTCTTGTAGGAGGGGAGCTGAGCATGCACAGAGAGAAGGACCGTGCAGATGACTTGAAGCTTCACAGGAAACAAAAATCTCTTGTCTACAGAAGTAAAAAGACTGAAATTTAACCACTGGAGTCTTTTATGAAAGGAGAGTCCTTCAACAAGCTAGATCCAGCATTGAACAGATTCATTACCATATATGGACTGATTCGGAGCTTGCCAATCAATTTTGCCCATTACCCCTTAACACCTGTCTAACACCTGGACTGGAGAGACAGAGCCTTGCCTCCTGTCTTCTTGCTGGTCGACCTCATGATAAAGCCTTTTCTTTTCTCAAAAACCACTGCCAGAGTCTTGGCTTCTGTGAACATCCAGCAACGAGCCCTTGCTCAGTAGCTTGTGTCCATCATTATAGGATTACACAGAGAATTTTCACCACCCTACATATTCTCTATGCTCTGCCTATTTCTCTCTCCTCTGTCTTAGAAACTACTGATCTTTTTACTGTTTCCATGTCTTTGCCTTATCCGGAATGTCATATAGTTGGAATCATACAGTATGTAGCCATTTCAGATTGGCTTCTTTCATTGAGTAATATGCATTTAAAGTGTTTTCATGGCTTTTCATGGCTTAATAGTACATTTTATAAATTTAAATTTTACAGTTGTTTTTAGTCAGTGCAAATGCTAGTAATCTTGTTCTTGTAAATAAATGTAGAGAGATGAAATACATTTATTATGGAAATGTCTCCCAATTCATTAAAAACCTTACTGAAGCATCTATCAAAATCATATTATAGTCTATATTCAGAAAATATTTTTTTCATTTATCAAATATCATTTATCAAATGATTAAATTACAAATTGATAAAATTATATTTATAAAAACTGAAAACAGTTCAAATTTTAAAGAAATTAATTAGCCAGCCAGTACTATTAATTTATTTTCATGAATTTCACAGTCTCAAGACATAATAAGTGACTATTATTTATACTCATTAATCTTCACTTTAGAGGAATCTTTTCAATGGAAGTGAATCTTAAATGTAACCAGAAAAAAAACTTAAATTTTCACATAAAACTTATGCATGTTAACATTTTTTTATTATACAAAGACTTATGTTGCCTATGCCAATATAGTTAATTGTTTAAGTAAATATAATTGTTCAGTTCATATCAAAAGACATTACTGCAGATGGAGACAAATAGTTAAGTATTCTTATAAACAAATAGATTAGTAATTTCATATTTTGTTTTAAACCGTATTTATATTTACAAAATTGGCAATATTAGAAAATTATAGCATCCAAGAGAGAGGAATTAAATGGGTTTCGGGATTATGTCCTGGTTCTATATGACAGTACCTTGGTTCTAATTAAAAGCGAGAGAACTTTGATTACAAGATAGCAGGAGAGTAGTTTTTATGATAATGAAGATACTCTACATTTGTTTATGAAGGTAGTTACATAACTGTATATGATGTCAAAATTCAGAGAACTCTACATGTAAAAAGTTCATTTTATTGTATGTAAATTTTACTTTAGTATACCTTAACTAAAAAATACAATTTAACCTAATTTGCAGAAATGAATAGCAACAAAAAAAGGGGAAGGTGTTGAACCATTAGTAAACACAGAAATGATAAAAAGTGTTAATGATATTAAGGGCATTGTTTGCAGTACAATTGAACACATAATCTATTGAGTTAATTAAAATATAATGATTACATGATAGGAGTGGCTACAAAACCAGAAAGGGTTTATAAGTAATGATGAATAGAAGATTTGAACACAAATTTTTTAAATGATGATGAATTTACACCACATTAAAATAACCTTTTGGAGAAAACTAATGAGAACTCCATTTGTAATTTTGAGTAAATGTTCAAGAAGTTATATTTTTTCTCCTGTCTAACTGAAACTTTGTACCCTTTGGCCAACATCGCTCCATCCCTTACCCCATCTCCCTCAGGCATCTGGTAAACACCATTCAACTTTTACTCCTATGAGTTTGACTTTTTTAGACTCCACATGTAAATCATATCATTCAGTATTTGTCTTTCTGTGCCTGGCTTATTCTACTTAACATAATGTCCTCTGAGTTGATGCATGTTGTTGCAAATGGTGAGATTTCCTTCTTATTGAGGGATGAATAGTATTCCATTGTGTATATATGCCACATTTCCTTATACCTTCATCCCTTGTTGAACACTTAGTTTTGTCTCATATCTTGGCTATTAAGAACATAGAATAATGAACATGCAGTAAACATTGGAGTGCTGATATTTCTGTGACATATTATTTTAATTCCTTTGGATATGTTTCATCCAGCAAAACCTGCACTGGAATCACCCCAAAAGTAGCAGGAGAGGAGTTCCCATGGGAGAGTACTATTATAAATGGAAATGTTTTCTTAATTTCTTTTTTTGGATAGTTCATTATTAGTGTATTGAAATGCTAATTTTTATATGTTGATTTTGTATTCTGCAACTATACCGAGTTTGTATATCAGTTCTCAAATGTTTTTGATGACTCTTTATGGTTTTTTATATGAGACCATGTCATTAGCAGAGATGATTTCACTTCCTTTTCTATCTGGATGCCTCTTATTTCTTGTTTATACCTAAGTGCTCTAGCTAGGACTTCCAGTACTATGTTCTATCAGTTCTCAAATGTTTTTGATGACTCTTTATGGTTTTCTATATGAGACCATGTCATTAGCAGAGATGATTTCACTTCCTTTTCTATTTGGATGCCTCTTATTTCTTGTTTATACCTAAGTGCTCTAGCTAGGACTTCCAGTACTATGTTGAACATAAGTAGTAGAGTGGCATTCTTGTCTTATTCCTGATCTTAGAAAAAAAGCTATCAAGTTTTCACCATTGAGAGTGATGTTAGCTATGGGCTTGTCATATATGACCTTTATTGTGTATACCTAATTTTATCAGAAGTTTTTTCATGAAAGAAGTTGAATTTTGTCAAATGCTTTTTTTTTTTTTTTGCATCTATTGTAATATACTTTTTCTCACATGGTTTTTGTCCTTCATTCTGTCATGTTAAATGGTTTTTGTTCTTCACTCTGCTAATATGGTGTATTCCATTTATTGATTTGCAATGAATACTTATGTTGAAGAATCCTTGAATCCCAGAGATAAGTCCTTCTTGATCATGGTGAAGGATCCTTTTTAATTTGCTGTTGAATTTGATTTGCTACTATTTTGTTGAAGATGTTTGCATGTATGGTTATCATGGATATTGGCCTTTAGTTGTTTTTATTTATTTTTATTTTTATATTTTTCTTTTCGCGTCCTTATCTGGCTTTTGTATCAGGGTAATGCTGGCCACATAAGATGACTGTGAAAGATTCTCTTCAATATTTTGGAAGAATTTGTTAAGAATTGGTATTAGATCTTAAAATGTTTAGTAGAACGCTCCCATAGAGACATAACAGTCCCAGGAGATTTCTTGATGGGAGTTTTTTTTTTTTTTTTTTTTCAGTCCAGTCTCCTTACTTCTCATTCTCCTACTCAGACATTCTATTTCTTCTTGATTCAGTCTTGGTAGGTTATACGTTTCTAGGAATTTATCCATTTCTTCTAGCTCATCAAAATTTTTGATACATAATTATTCATAGCAATTTCTTATGATCATTGTATTGCTCTGGTATTAATCGTAATGTCTCCTCTCTAATTTATGATTTTATTTGAGTATTTTCTCTTTTTACCTTAGTCTGGCTAAAAGTTTGTCGATATTATTTATCTTTTCAAAAAACAAACTTAGTTTCGTTAACCTTTTTACTGTTGTTCAAGTCTCTATTTTATTTATTTCTGCTCTGATCTTTTTTTATTTCCTTTCTTCTGCTAACTTTGAGTCTATTTTGTTCTTTTTCTAATTCCTTGAGATATAATGTTAGGTTATTTATTTGAGATCGTTCTTCTTTTCTGATATAGGCTCTTATTGCTATAAACTTTCTTCTTTGAACTACTTTCACTGCATCTTATAAGTTTTGGTATGTTGTACTTTCAATTTTGCTTGTCTCAAGAAATTTTTTAATGCCCCTTTTTATTTCTTCCTTGATCTATTGTTTGTTCAGTAACATGGTGCTCAATTTTCACATATTTGTAAATTTTCCAGAATTCCTCTTATTATTGCTATCTTTTTTTATACCATTGTGGTCAGAGAAGACACTTGATGTGATTTTAATTTTCTTAACTCTGTTAAGTCTTGTTTTGTGACCTAATATATTATTCTGGAGAATGTTCTGTGGACCTTCGAGAAGAACATATATTCTGCTGCTGTTGAATGGAATGTTTTGAACATATCTGTTAGGATCTATAAAGTGAAGTTCAAGTCCAATGATTCCTTATTGATTTTCTGTTCATATAATCTTTCCATTGTTGAACATGGCATCAAAGTTCTACACTATTACTATATGATGCAGATTGAATTGTATCCCCTTCATTTTATGTATTAGAAGCTTGATCCCCACTGTGGCTGTTAAGAAGGTGGGACATCCTATTGTGGCAATTGAAAGGTGGGGCCTTGAAGAGATGATTAGATTCTGAGGAACATGCCTAGTGAATGGATTAATAATGGCGGTCATGGGCGTGGTTCTCAGAACTTTAAAAGGAGAGCATGTGAGTCTCTCTCTAACTGCTGGAACTGGGATACACTCTTCTCTCCTGTCCATGCACATCAGAGCTTCAGACTCTTCAGCTTTTAGGTTCTAGGACTTACACCAAGACACCATCAATTTTGCTGGCTCTGATTCCTTTGAACTTGGACTGAGCCACAATGCCAGCATTCAGAACTAACACCAAGGGTGCCATCACCTTCCCTGGTTCTGAGGTTTCAGACATGGACTCAGCCATGCTAAGTCCATGGCCTATTGTAGGACTCCTCTTCACAATCATGTGAGCTAATTCCCCTAATATGTCCCCTTTTGTATATTTATAACATATCCTATTGATTCCATCTCTCTGGAGAACCCTGACTAATACACTGTATTGCAGTTTATCACTCCCTTCACATCTATTGATATTTGCTTTATATATTTCAGTGCTCTGATATTGGATGAGTATATATTTACAATTACTACATCCTGTTGATGAGTTGACCATTTTATCATTATATAGTGATGTTCTTTGTCTGATTTTACAGTATTTTACTTAAAGGCTACTTTGTCTGTTAAAAGTATAGTGATCCCTGTTCTCTTTTGGTTTTCATTTGCATGCAATATCTTTTTCCAACCCTTCACTTTCAATCTATGTGTGTTCATCAAAGTAAAGTGATTAAGTTTTTTGTAGCCAATGTAAGTTTTTTTTTTTTTTATTATCATTATTCATTTAGCCACTCTGTCTTTTGTTTGAAAATTTTAACCCATTTACATCCAAAGTAAGCATTTATAATTAAGGACTCACTACTGCTACTTTGTTCATTGTTTCCTGTTTGTTTTACAGATCTTTGACCCATTTCTTTCTCTGTTGTTGTCTTTCTTTGTGGTTTGATTGTTTTCTGTAGTGGTGTGCGTTGATTCCTTACTTTGTGTGTATCCACTGTAAGTTTTTGCTTTGTGTCTACCACAAGCTTACATATCTTATGCTTATAACAGGCTATTTTAATCTGATAACAACTTAGCTTTGATCTCCTACAAAACTCTGCACTTTTAACCACCATACATTTTATATTTTTGATACCACACAATTTACACCATTTTATTATTTGTATTCCTTAACAGATTATTGTAGCTATAGTTGTTTCTAGTAGTTTTGTCTTTTAACCTTCTAACTGCACCTTAAATTCCAAATGTGTTCCTTTTCCAATACATGTAACTTTGACCTCTAAAGCAAATGTGAAATAAATGTAGCTCTCTTTCAAATTAAGAAAAATAACAAGGACACGAACTGAAAGATAGGCAAATGGCAGCAATTTATCCTTACTGAGAATGGTAAAAATTCAGGGGGACATATTTTTATAGTAGATTTGCATGTTTCAGTTCATATTGTTTTTTATGTATTTGCATACAATAGTCTAATTTTAAGATGAATAGAGAGTATTTTGCAGCTGTGTGCTCCCTCTGCTTTGTTCTTCAAAACGCTCCACAGGAGAGATGTTCTTTGACTAAAGCCAAAGGAAGAAAGATGTAAGGCTATTAAATGAAGGCTGTCATTACTCCCGTGGCCTCTTTACTCTTACAATGTATCTCAATTAAAACCATCTTAATAGAGGTCTAAATATCCTCTTCTTAGAGCCGTTATTTCTAAAGTAAATATAGGACAAGGTACAAGAGAAAGCCTTAGCGCCAGATTATGGCACCTGAAGAACAAAAGGAAGCTTGACTGACACCAGTATTTCAAACTGTCTTCTTATTTGGCATCTGCAATCTATTTTGCATTGAAGACAGAGAATGAGTAAAAGGTAAGTCCCTTGATTGTCATCACAGGGGTTGTGGGCAATAGCATGACCACTCAAATGTGTGAGTTCTCAGAAAAATGATATTATAAAGGTCTACCTATAGAAGCCAATAACCTGGAAATTAATTATCTGGACATTGCCAGAATCAAGGTGCATGTGGGAACATTTCTATTTACTCCCTGGAGGATGCATAAGCCGGTGTGACAATGGCCAGACTAACCTCTTCTGATTAGAGGACTTATGTGAGGTGCAAGTGAAAAGGAGATCCCTTTACTCTCAGAAAGAAGGGAATTGTCAAAGATCGGTAAAGGCTTTTGAGTGGAGAAAGTAAGTTGTAAAATGACAGAAAAGGAACTAATTCTTTAAATAATTTAATAATTGCAGTGCATTGAATTCTCACTGTGTGTCAAGATTTAATTTTTATTTACATTTATGACAATTTCGTGAATGAGGTATTATGATCCTTATTCAAAAGTTAAAGGAATTGAGACGTGGATAGACTTAAGTTGTAAATCACATCACTCTTAAGTGCTAGAGCTGAGACTGAAACTATTTGAGTCTAAAATCTAAGCTGCTCTTCTTATTGTACATGTTTTTACTGAATAATAACAAACTATGGGAACTAATTCTCCATGAGTCTCTATTCTTTCTGCATGTCTTGCAAGCAGAGTAACTGGCTGCCTTCATTCCAGACTTTCTTTTCCAGGATGTTGGTATACTGAACAGTTTTGAAAGATAAAGATTGTGTTTCACTCTGAAGCAAAAAAGATGTTTGCTTTATCTTCCAGTAAATGTATATATATAAGGCAGAGATTTGTGTTCCGTAAGCTTGGGTTTTTTGTTTGTCTGTCTGTTTGTTTGTTTTTTTGGTTGAGATCTAAACCGACTGCATGTAAAGAATTCATCTGGATCCTTCCACTTCTACCCCATGAAATTTGTGGGTCATGAGAGTAAAAAAGTACTGTTTCTGACCTGTGTCACTAATCTTCTACCTGACTCAAAGACACTGTGTCAGGCTAATGTTGCTTGCAAGTGGAGTAAAACCTCAAACCCCTCATAGCTCTTGACACATATTTTTTTTAGAGTTTGCAGATGTTAATTTTATAAGATGAATGCATCTGTGTAGTACTGCTGAGATCAAAATATAGAGCAATGCCAGTGTTCTAGTCATGGCCCCACAAGTCAAAGCCAGGAAGAATATCACTCAGAGGTCTTAACTGACATAGGAGGAGAGGTAAAGAAAATGATTGACAATTGTTAAGAATTTGATCTTGTTGTTTAGATATACAATTGATAAAAACAGGAAATCAAGTATAAGGCCTTGACTTTATGATCATGCATTTAGATACAGATGTATTGTATTAGAATAAAAGACATCCATGTGCAAAGATCCAGAAGACAATTGAAAATACATACATTTCATTCATTCATAAGCAAAGAAAGTAGAGGTGAAGACTGAAAAATAAAACATAACTCAGATGAGTGAGAAAAGAAAACAGAACCTGCTTCAAGAAAGTCAAGGTAAATTCAGTCTTAAAAAAACTATTAGTTTTGTGTGTGTGAATCCTTGATATTCCTTGGGTGTAAGGAATTTGGGGCATTAGGGGAACTTAAGGCAAAAAGAAGGGATTAGGATGGAAAGGCAGTGATTATATAATCTTAATTCTTAGATATGAATCATTTAAAAAGAAGGATATAGTTTGAAGTGAGAATAGATGCAGCAGGGTTAAGTGGTTATCTTTGTTTGTTATTTGTTTACCTGTTTGATGAAATCAAAAGTTACAAGCACGAGAACCACAGCATACAGGAATCAGGACAGGAGGTAATTGAAAACATGAGTGGAGGAATTTGCTTTTGGCAGTAGTGTAAATGCCTTTTGGCCTGAGGCTGGAGGATAGAAAAAGGGAGGTAGGAAAATACAGAAAGAAGACAGATATTACATCAGATAGGTTTGACTTCTCGATAAATATTTTAGATTCCTCTGTTGGATTGAGGTGAGTGAACATAAAACTGAGAAATGTAGAAAAGTTTTGGAATAGATTCTATGCAAGTACAACTAAAGATGAATGGAAGTATTATCAAAATCTTTTAGGACCTAATAGATACTAGCACAGTATCCTTCACGTTAGTAAGAGGTCAAAATGTTGATATAGTCTATGATATTCATGAATAAGCATTTTGTATAATAAGAGCAAAACTAGACCAGATAATGAACTATCTATATCCTAGAGAAAAATAGATTTCCATCCTTTTTCTTCCCTGTGACGTTACTCCAGTGATTTTTAGAACATGTTTACACATAATCTTATCCACATCATCACTTAGGCAAAGTGATTTTTCAAATGACTTCCCTTGAGAATAGTTTCTGGGCAACATATTTTCCATAATTTTCCTATACTTTTATTTTTCTTATCTTTATTCAGATAAGCTTATTATTAAGATCAAAATATATATACAGTAAATGAGGTAAACAAGGCTTGAAGAATCACCATTCTGCTAAAGTATTTCTTTAAAATCTAACATCAATGGATAGATAATACTGAGATATTATGCATTCTAGTAATGATGAACAATATATACGTAAATAAAAAATCTATACCAACAATACATTTGTGTAATTAAAATACTGTATAAATTCAATTATGCAGAATTTCTTCAAGTAAAGGTGTTACAAAGTTCGTCGTGCTGGAGGCAACATTCTTGGTACCATCCTCTGTGTCTGGTCACATGAAAATTTCCCAGGGATGATATTCATTTAAATGTACAAGGGCTGGCCAGTTAGCTCAGTTGGTTAGAGCACAGCTTTGTAACACCAAGGTCATGGGTTCAGATCCCCAGACTGGTGGCCACCAAAAAAGTAAAATAAAAATAAATGTATAGAAACCCTTTTGTCTTCCTTTGATGTGTAAAGCAGAAGATATGCAAAATGTTCTGCTTCTATCTAAGAAGATATGGCTTTTTGAGTGGTAATTGGACAAGCAGATAAATAAAAACAGCCCTGAACGGTGTATAATTATCTTCCTTTTTTGAAAAAAAAGACCTAGTGATTGAATTTTGAAACATAAGGTTAATAAAATTTTTTAGAATTAAAAATAATAAAGAACTCAGCTAATGTTATTGTTGACATATTATATGTTAGTTATTGAGATTGTTAACTAAGAAACTTGAATTAGTTCAATTGAGCAGATCTAGACTTGGAGACATACTTCTCTATTACAACATTAAAAACAAAAAATAAGAAAATTACCTTTTTCTAATTTTAATCTCTTTCTTTTGTTACTTTTCATATAAGATTTCATTTTTTTCTGCCAAAGTTTTTATTTCTAAAAGAAAACTCTGGTATCACATATATTAATTTTTTTCAAGATTCCATTCTTTATTTCTGAATTTCCTTTTGTATTTTCTTTTTTTGAGGAGGAAGGGGTGTGGCTGGCTTGTGTGGGGATTTGAACCCTTGACCTTGGTGTTACAACACCATGCTCTAATCAATTGAACTAACAAGCCAGGCCTCTTCTACTTTCCTTTCTTTCCTTTTTATTTCCTTCCTTTCTTCCTTCTTTCTTTCTTTTCTTCCTGCATCATATTTTTCCTCTTTAAATACATTTACATTACATCTTTTTCTCAGCTCCCAGTATTTTTCAGTTTTTCCATTTTAGCATATAGGCTTTGTTGTCTTTTTATATGAAATGCTTACCTGAAATGCCTGGTGATCCTGGGAGATTTATGTTTAAAAATGAGGCACTAAAATTCTGCTAAGAATCTCTGTTCACTGCACACCAGATCCACTGCCACATTACTGACTGAATGGGTCAAGACCATAAAATAACATTGGTTGTAGTCATTGTTTCTATCATAACATAAGTTTGGCTGTTAGCTTTCTAGGTATTGAGCAGGACAATGGATATTAGGGGTCAAACTGTTTAGATCAAATCATCTTAGCTTCATGCCCTTTGCATGGAATTAGGAAAGGTTAGGTAATATGTTCTCTTTCTAATACTAGAGAATGTATTCTATTCATTTCAGTGGATAGCCAATGAAGGCAATGTAGGAACTTATTATATATTTTCTTTACTTATTGGTTAAAAGTAATGCTTTGGCAGGCTTTCTCTGCCTTATAAACCTTTAGGTGGTAGTAAATAATTTAGTTTACTATAAATTGATACATTGTATAAAATATATAATGCAAAACCAGGGCTAAAAAAGTACAAGTAAAACAAATAAATATGTAAATAAAGGGAATGAGATATGTCATTACAACCAAAAGATGTAATGTTTTTTCCTCTTTGTAAGTCTGTATCTTGAATGGTGGATTTAGGCTACTTTGCTCATTTCTTTTGATATGCATTCACTTACATTAAATTGGAGGATTTTTAGACCACAGAAATGGATTTCTCCAAAAAAGTCATCCAGTTTGCATCATGCACTCACAGTTCAGTTCAGGAACAACGCTTTTATTACTGGAGAGGTTCTATCACTTCTGGAGTGATATTTCCTGGAATGGTGAAACATTTCCCATTTGATATTGGTGGTAAACTAGAATTTATGTCCTATCTTCGTGGCCACTGAGAGCCCCATTTTCCCTCTCCAGCCTGCCTATTGTCTTAACCAGTAAGAGTGTTTTCGCTATTTAGCCCAGTTGTATCTACAAAGGTTGCCAGGGTTTAGGAAGCACTTTTGTAGTTCTTCTTTAGTTTCACACACAAAGAATGAGCGAGTAACATTTACTATAAATAAGTCAATAAGACTGATGCACTAGAAATGCAGTTTGAAAAGGGCAGCAGCCTTCTAAAAGCTTTGGAAGCTAACTTTTATCTTTTGAGAGAGAGTTGAAAGTTGAAATTCACATAGTGGTATTATAGCCATTATCTTGTTTAACATTATAGAAGAACTATAACTCACTGAAACTTATGACAACAGTAAGAACATTTCCAAGAGATGAAGAAACATTATAATTGTTCTTTAGCACTTCCAGATGTTTTGTTTGTTTTGTTTAAAAAAAAAAAAAAAAAAACACTGTGTTATGAATTGTCCATGTATTGGTCTGGAATTAAAACAAGCCTTGAAATATGACAGTGATTGTAATAAAAATAGGAAAGCAGAACCATTCTTAGTGTTTAAAATGCAATTCAGTACACATAGACTTTCTTAAATATGATCAGAAAATAAACGATAAATATTTCTACCCAATAACACATTATTTTCTGATAAAATAATAATTACAAGATGCATTTTGGTGTGGATATTTATAAAGCAATAATTTGTGACAGAGATGATATTATTTGGTTGGCAACGCTTATGTGGGGATACTGAAATTCTAACTCCAAAAAATATTTTTAGGAATGCAAAGTTTGCAACTTTAGTAGCTATGAATAATAGTTAGCAATGGCAGAATCCAAAATAACACCTGTTGAACATTTTTAAGGTGTTTTAAAGGCAAATAATTATCTGTTTGTAAAAGCAACAAAATAGTGATGCTGCAGATAATAGAGCTAATTAATTTAAAAAAATAAAAATAAAAATCATGTCAGAAGAAAGGAAAAGTAGAGATACTTGTTGCTAAGACTGAACACAGCTCCCAAAAAACATTTATTTTATACATCAGACTTTTCAAGAATTCCACAAAAACTAAGCATGCAGCAGTTGAGTTCAGGCTTCTTCATTCCTTATACACATAAAATCTTTATTTGAAGTCTTATTGTATGTTTGCAGATTGGTTTTAACTACAAGGTGATTCCAAGGGTTTGCAATTTTCTGTTTTATTTTCTGATTCATTCCATGCAGATGGGGTAACAGAGTAAGCAGAGTGGGTTGAATTAAAAAGTAAAGATGTTTGTATTTTTTATCATCTTTAATTTTTTTTTAATTGCTGGCATACTATATTTAAATCACTATTTTAGATTCTAGAGACATGGAACAAGTGGAAGAGTTTGTGGAAAAAATGTTACAGGATGAAGATATGACCTCTGTCCTCTAAAATTTTTAAAATATAATTGAAGAATCAGACAGTTGCACACATCAGATGAGAATAATTAATAAAAGACTATAGAGTATGAATTAGGGGTGGAGCTAAAGCTAGGTTTTATGTTGCCATTTTGAATGCATTTGTAGGTCACAGGCATTTCTCTTACACCTTAAGAACACATAGAGTTAATTGGATATGATGAGCTCAAATAATCAGAGACCAAGATTCGTGTTAAGCCAACAGCAGTTTATTTGGAAGAAGGAAAGAGGAGTGATGGGGAGAGATTTGTATTGTACTTCAATCAGGGAAAATTTGTGACATTTCCAATTAAAAATTTCTGTTCTACCGCTGAAGTTTCTCTTCCATGCTATATAGTTTATTTTTCCTTCTTCATTTAAAAAGCTGCTTGCTATGTTTTTTTTTAATTCTCCTAAACAATTCAGTGTTCACTTTCAGTAACATCATGGCATTTTTAGCTTGGAAACAGAAACTCGGAGATTAGTAGAACAACAAATATTTTCTGACGTATGCTCTTTGGGAGCCTTGTGACACCCCCAAAAACATATCTTAAGGACATTCTAAATATATTCATTCCAGCAAAATAAATGGCTCCCTAGAGTATACATTTGCTGCTAAAATTTGAAGTTCTTCTCAATATAGTTACATAGCTTTGAAAAACCCCTAATCTTTAAATTCTTGTCTGTGTCAGTGGAGGGAGGGGAAAGTGCTAGTTAGGAATTCCCTACATTTTCTTTTTTTCAAAATGTAAAACTTATTTATACAATGGTTGTTGGTAACCCCAGGTCTCTTAGAAATAAAACTACTGTGTTATAGCAGAAAAATTTCTCTCTCAATCCAAAAATTATTCTAGCTATTGAAAATAATATAGTTGGTTAGTGAAAATCCAGATGCAAAATAGTGAGCCCAGTGAATAGATTTTAGTGATAGGATAAGAGATTGAAGAAAATAGTAATGAAGGGATTGAAGAAGTGGAGATTGAGTAGCTGGCACCTATTTAAAATTTACAAAACTTTGTGACTTCACTAGATGTCAGTCAGGGTCAAAGAGAAGGCTGAGCTTCTGGTTTGGTTAGTTGGGACACTCATTGAAGGAGGTTCTGTTCACTATAGCACATGTTACTGAAGGAGGATCATTCAGAGAAAAATAAATTTGTTATTAGAAAAACTGTGCTTGAGGTAATGAGACGATCCACAAGCCCTCATGAAGCAGGGGTTCTATGTATTGATTCTCAGATCAGAAGATGTCAGCCCATTTACTTAGATTTGGACTAGTGTGGTTAGGTAATAAGTGAAAGAAGTCCAATGAGTACGGTCCCATAAAATGAACATGCAGGTAGACAGAGAAGAAGATTCTTCATGGAGATCTGGGGAACCACATTTAAAGGGTAGATGTAGAGAAAAAGGGTGTCAAATAAAATAAAATAAAAAGACATAGAATTAATTACCAGAATTAAAAGAGAATTTTTCAAGAAATTCATGGGAAACGATTTTCAAGAGGTAGGGGCTATTCAATGGAGATGTGGTGGAGAAATTAAGAAAAATCAACACAAAAGTATTCATTGTCTTTAAAGTTAGGAGAATCCCAAAAATTTAGTAACACAAGTTCAAATAGAGGCTTGATAAAATGAAGCCAGATTGCAAAAATGAAGCCAGATTGAGTGGTGATGAATGAGGAGG
Organism: Galeopterus variegatus; assembly: GCF_000696425.1. NCBI lineage: Eukaryota > Metazoa > Chordata > Mammalia > Dermoptera > Cynocephalidae > Galeopterus > Galeopterus variegatus. The sequence goes on along the minus strand of NW_007732383.1, from coordinate 48,176 downwards.
TGACAACAGGAGGGAGATTACTCTAACACATTTGTCTGTGAAAGGAAGGGGTGTTCACACACTAAGTAGGAGAATAGGAGTTGAAGAAAAGTTTTTTGTGTATGGATGGGTGGTGGGTGAGGTGAGATCCGAGAAGCTTAAGAAGAGTTCACTGAAATACTAATTTAAGTTTGTAACTTTGCTTTTAAAAAGTTTTAACACATACAACTGTGGAAAAGTAAAATGCTATTTATCACTACTTGATGAACTGTTATTAACTATGTTTCTTATATTTCTATGCTTCGAAATCATAGAAGTCTGTGAAAACCAGAGCCAATTCTTTTTATTGCTAATTTGAAATTCTTAACAATACTAGTGAAGAGGAATCCCTATTTAATTATATAATTAAATTTTTTAAAACTACATAATTATGTATTTACTGATGTTCTCCAATAGTATTTTCTTTTTAGGGTGTGTGTGTTTGTGCGTGCATGTGTGTGCGCATGTGTGTGTGTGTGTGTGTGTTCTTGATATATTTACGAACTATGCCTATTGAACACAAGAAATCATATCTTATCACCTCTGCTTCAATATGCTGAGTACTAATTTTGTACTTAGCCACAGAATGCAAGCACAAAATGTGTCCCTTTTGCTTATGAAGCCTAAACAGCAACCAAATCAAGCAACCACTCAACCATTCTTTTCTTTTGCACTTGCAACCCATTCTCTCTTAGTAAATACCCAATTACTGCAACTTTATGAAAGATAATCCTAATAGTTGTAATGAAATATATAATTAGTTAAAAAATAATTATGTAGCATTCATTTCTGGGAAGCAAAATGGTAATCGAGATACACTCAAATTTATATAGAAAGATTTTTATTTGTATGATAGTTTTATTATATTTTCCTACTCTGGAAACAACTAAAATAATTCACGAATATATTTTATTCTGTCTGTCTAATTTTAATTCATTTATTAGGATGTATCTTTTCATTATTTCCCCAGTATTCACAGCATCTTCCAAATTCCCTTAGGAATGGTCTAGATACTCATTTCAATCCTAGTGATTAAGGGTAGGACTTGAAACTTTGTCTAGAGATCAGAAATGTGATCTATGCTTTCAAAAATAAATAAGTAAAATAACTGCCATGTCTTCATGCTCCACAGAACAGTAAGGAAGATTCATAGCAGTGTGCCCTTTCTGAAAGAACTGTTCTCACAAGCTTTTAAAAAAAAGCAACTCTGTTGAATTCTATCTCTTAGCAACAAGGTATTATTTGTCCCTTGCTTTCTTCGTGTCACTGTTGTAGAAATGCTCATTCTCCTTGCTCCACATGGGACTATCTACTGGGGAGACCAATACAAGGAAAGAGTTAAAAAATTTAATAACACAACTATGGCTTTTACTGGTAAATGTCAGAAGTTTGTCAA
>NW_007732383.1:44879-45689 GCF_000696425.1 Galeopterus variegatus | reverse complement strand
AGTGTTTTGTTGACTTTTGTATCCCAGTGCTTTTCCATGAACTTTTGAATATCCTTCATAGTGAGCACTCAATAAATATTGGATAAGTAAATGACTAACTATGAAAGTTCAGATAATCCTTTTCTCAGAAAGTCATTTTGAAAATTAGGTAAAATAGGCTATACCTAGCACAGTACCAGACACACAGAAAACTGTGATGGTAGCCATTATTGTGCTGCTATTATAGATGTTATTGTTATTAATGAAGATTCGTAAGTAGTGTTCTTGAGAAAATGAACTGGGCAAGCAGTTAACCAATTAGGCACATACAAACCCGTGCCGACACACACATGCACTTCACGTACTCACTCACACACTGTTTGAAAGGCATGCCAAAGCTTGATTTTAAAGTGAAGTCACTTGTTCTGGTCTTTTGCCAGACCCTGGCAAACAGAAGATTGCCTAGTGATTAATAACCTGCGAAGTCGTAACTCTGAAAAAGACATCAGGCAGAATGTCACGTTAGGAGCAGTGCTGTGAGCAGAAACAAACTCCAAAACAGTGACTGCAGTTGGAAATCAAAGAATGATCAGAGAGATTTCAAGATGAATGTCTGTCTTCCACACACATACACAGCATCAGTAAGACATTTTTATGTATCTAGAGGGCAATACATTGTAGAAAAGCTGGCATCCTTGTTTTAAAAGCATTTTATGCACTACCAGTGATTTTCTTTTCTGGGATTAATTGTAACATTTCTTTTCATTTATTGGTCAGTTCATTATAAAGTTCCTGAATGTTTTCTCATTTGTAAGTTTAGTCATTGATGTA
>NW_007732383.1:40189-42950 GCF_000696425.1 Galeopterus variegatus | reverse complement strand
CTGAAAGCAGGAAGAACTAAAGTCAGGAATATCATTGTAACTAAGCACTGGCCTTTCCAAGACAATTTGAATTTTTTCTAACCCCAAGAATTGTAGTGAGATAGGTCCATGATAATATTCAATGGCCTCTGGTCTAGGGAATGGTGAGTAAGACACGTTAACTGTTGTCATCAAATATGATGAAAGCAGATGCACATTTCAGGGCAGGGGCTAAAAGTAGTTTCCATTATGAGGTGAGACAGGTCTGCCCAGGACTTGGTAAGGGGCAGTATCCAAGGCAAGAAGACAACGATAGCAGGGGCATATAGTGTTACTTAGAAATGAGGCTGAGAACACCCCATTCTAAATAATTCTAAAGACGAGGAGGGGGCAGTGAGGACACCAAATTCTGTGGACTGAGAATACTCTGTGATTATAATTAATAATTTCAGTTTAAGGAACATGATAATGCCCAGACTTCATTCAATGAATCTTGCAAACTGGTATTCTTGACCACCCCGACCTCGCTGCCAGGGATAATGTCACCCTGATTTGTTCCCATTGGATAGGATTAAGAATATTCATCAGTGGTTGGTGAAGTAATAGTACCTAAAGCAAAATTCTGCTTTTGTGCTCCTGAGACTGGGCTATCTGCAGAGGGGATCTTGGAGGTTGTCAAGTTGAACAAGATCTTTTGAAAATCCAGGGATTAGTCTTTCTTTTAGCAAAAAGATTACTCATATAAGTAAACTGTCCTTCCTCAAAAGCAGATTCAGTCTCACCCATGTTTTGGCAGATCTATTGGTGAGAATTATGCATATGAGTGACTGGAAGAAGAGAGTCACATGCTTCATTTCTTCTGATGGAAACTAAGTGAAGCAAACTTAATTTAAAAAATTTCCAGCCTTAGAATTGAATCAAGTCCTTACTGCAATCATGATGTTAAAGGTGCTATGCATGGTACTAAAAGAGTAGCCAAAAGGAGTATGTCATTGTTTTGCTATTTTTTTTTTTAATTCTATCAAGCTGAAGAGAAGAGAGAAACAATAAGCACTTTTCTGCATAGTTAAATAATGATTTATTAACTGATTTTAAGGAAGATAAAGAAACCTTACAAAATGTATGATGAGAAATAATTCTCTTCTTAATAAGGGTTTTGACTTTTGGGCTCAGATCCTAAATACTTATAAGCATTTGCCAAGCATGTAATAGAAATAGGCTGGGTGTAAGAAAATCTCATTGCCAAACCATAATCACACCTTCTCTATTTCATTAAACTAAGTTATAAGCATATTATTTTACACAGTTGTGTGTAGTAAAGGGGATTATAGTTTTAATTGGAAATCTTTTAAAAAAATTGAAAATAGAAATACTCAATTACATTTCTTTTAATTTTATAATACTTTCATTAGCAACAGAAAATCTGGTCTTTGTTTCTTCATTCATACTAATGTTTTTAAAGCCGGATCTTGTATTTTGTGCTATGTGAAATTTACATGTACATATTTTATCTAGTGGATTACTATATTTTAATTAAGGCTCATAATTGAAAGAAAAAAACAAAATGTTCTTTGTATAATAGAGTTATTTAAAGATTTGGAATAAAACCTTGCACAATAATGTTTTTCTTTTAGACTATTTTTAGAATCCTGGCAATCCAACATCATCACATGTAGTTGCAAGAGTTCTTTCTCAATCATATACAATGAATATCATTTGTAATGTTTCATTTGCTCAATCAATATTTATTGAGAAAGGCAATCTGACCAATGTTATTTTGTTATTTTTTTTAAATTCAGATTTCAGCTCCATGTGTACAAAAATTTTGTTTTGATGATTCATTCATTTACCAAATCAATGTTGAACACATATTTGCACCAAACATTATTCTAGTTAGGTACTGGAGGTACCATATAAATATAAAAATGTTCCTTCCTCATAGAAATTAAAGTCTAATGAAGAACCAAAAAAATTAGAAATATTGAATGGTAAAGAAATTCCTCTTTGAAGAAGTAATATTTAGGATGACAAGTGAATGACAGAAAAGATCTTGCTGTATGAATATTTAAGAGAAGTTGAAGCTGAGGAGACGCCACATTTGTTTCTAGATACTGATGTTAGAAGCGCAGAAATGAAAATTACATGACGAGTTTCTCAGTTTACGGTGACACCAGGAAAGAGTGAATGACATCAGAGAAATACAGAAAGTGTTTATAAAGGCTGTAATTTCAAACACAGAGGTCCATTCACTCTTTGCTGGTAAATCAAAGTGGGACTTCTGCCTTGAATAACAGTATTATGGCAGAACCTTAGAAAAATCCCCAAATGCTGATTCAGACATCTGGTACTAACATGCTGTAACTTTCCCTACACTGTGGAACAGATGGAACAATATTTTATTGCCAGTTTTTTTAAGAAAGTTGTGCTAAGGTCACATCACACTCTCTAGAAGATGATTCACAGGTCTTTACTAAAGGGAGAATGTGTATTATTAGAAAACCAGAGCTTAAAATCTCTCTGACTGGGAATCCACTTTGCTTGTGGTTGATTAGTATGTCTTCATAGGTAGGCTGTATTTGTTTAGCCAAATGAGGCAAAAGAAGTTCTAACTGAAATCCAATAGTGATATAGAATTTTGTTTCTCTAGAGAAACTAATAAAATCTATCAGAGTACTTGGGCCATTTGCTGAAAGTCACTCAATGTTTGCTACATGTGTTTGTCAATAGTCATTAAATTCCTTGTTTAGTCCACTGAAGAGTCCTACCACCTTCAGGTGATAAA
>NW_007732383.1:37708-39399 GCF_000696425.1 Galeopterus variegatus | reverse complement strand
ATCTGAAAATTAGAATTATAATAGTATTTACCACTTGGTGCTGTTGGAAAGCTTGAAAACACTTAAATATGTAATGTGCTTACAGTATGCCTAGAATGTAGTTATTATTATTATTAAAATTAATGAGGATGCAAATCAGGTGCTGATTTAGGTGTCAGTCAATTAGAGATAACATCCTTTGAGAAGTTTTGGTAAAGGATAGTAGAGCCATTAAAGAGTAATTAAAAGGGTGCCTAAGGTCAAAGGAAAAAAAATAAAGGCCAACAATGGGAGGTAGTTGAATGTATTTAGGGGCAACCACCATTACAAAGAATACGGAAGAAAGAAAGGAAAGCTATACAGCAACATCACCCTGGAGAGATTTTACTGGGGCAGCAGAAAAGAGTTAATTCTCTGATATATTAGAACAGGAATTTTTAATTGTTATAAATATAGATATATTTTTGGTGAGAATATGACAAACTTTCATTTGGTGGCCACATAACTTTGTTTTTCAGAAAATGAATGACAAAAATATTTAAGAAATGAAATAATAGCATTTAATGATAAAGTCTTGGGGGGAATAAATGCTTAGAATTATATTGGACAAGAATAAGAGAGGTGATTAAGGAAAACTAAAATACTGACTGTATATTCAGAACCCAGCTACGGTTGCAGTTTATTAGCTTCAGATAACAACAGTCTGGAAATTGGAAAATATTCTTCTACACAGTGTATTTTTCCTTGGATGGGAGTGGAGTTATCAGATTGAAATAGTGACTGGGGGTTTGAATTTTTGTAGAAAGATAGGAAAAAAAAAGATTTTAGGGAATTAAAGTGATGTTCAAAGCAGTCGAGATGAATAGAAAGAAACAGACACCAGAGTAAGAAGACTGATGAATTAAAGAAAACAGAAAAATTGGTAATCTAGATATTTGTGATGTTGAAATGTGGCTTAAGTTTGAGGAAATAAACAAATGTGACTGTCTCCATACATCCAACCCTTCCCTACAGTACTTTCTCTTGAGGCAACTGTTAACAATTTCATAAATGCATTCATAAATAGGACAGTAGTGTTTGTGTTTTCCTTAAACTTTTTTTCCTTAACAATCAGGATTTAGGATTCACTGAGCTACTTCATATTTTTTGACTGCTCTATAGTATTTCACAGTATGGGTGTACCATAATTTATTTAATTGCCTTTCTAACTATATCAATCTATATTCAGTCAGGAAAACAGAGGCAGTCTGTAATCCACACGTAGGGTTTTAATAGGAAGACTTGGTGGTATAACAGCATAGAATATCATGGGTAGTTGGAGAAGCCAAGTTAAGTTGGAAGGAGGCACTGAGAATCTCAGCCTGAAGTCCTGATGTGGAAACTGCTGCCATTTTCAAGAGTCTCTGTGAGAGGTTCCACAAAATATTTCAGGGGGCAACAGCCCAGCACATGGCTCTCAGGCACTCCCAAACAAACAAACAAACAAAAACCTGCACTAAATATCTCATTTTCCCAGGCATCTGGGTGCAAGCATAAATAAAGGCTCTGACTCTCCTCTGCCTTCCAAACATTTCCAGTTGCTCCACTTGTCCAATACTATCCTGGATCATGAGGGAGAGGAAGAATGGAAAGGTTCTCTTTAGCAAAGCAGAGGGGATGTTAGAAGAGAGGGGGGTAGTGCCAGAGTGACACTAGGAAATGCAGCAAACTTA
>NW_007732383.1:34997-37012 GCF_000696425.1 Galeopterus variegatus | reverse complement strand
AAATACTTGAAACTGGGTGATTTATAAAGAAAATGAAATTTATTGCTTACAGTTTCTGAGCCTGGGCAGACCAAAGTCCATCTGGTGGTGGTAACAGTGACCCAGGGGTCTCACGTTGCAAGATATGAGAAGATGGTGGAAGCAGAGAGAGCAGAGCAGAGAGACAGATTCTCCTGTCTCTTCTTTTAAAGCTCTCAGAACCACATACCTGACCACCATTTTTAATCCATTCACTATAGCATGGCCCTACGATCTAATTACTTCTTCAAGATTGCATCTTTTAATTACCATAATAGGATTCCCCACCCACTTAACAGTCATAGTGGGGACCAAGTTTCTAATACATATAATTTGGAAGTCACAATTCAAGTTTCAGTGAGTTTGGGGGGAACATAATTCAATCCACTACATCCTGCCCCTGTTCCCCCAAAACTCGTGTCCTTTTCATGTGCAAATATTTATTTCATCCCCAAAATCATAACTTGTTTCAACTCAAAAATCCAAAGTTCAAAGTCTCGTCTGTGAAATCGAAACAAGTTATCTACTTCCAAGATACAATGGTGGAACAAGCATAAGGTAAATATTCCCATTCAAAAAGGAAGAAATAGGCCAGGGGTAACAAGTACTAAACAAATCTGAAACCCAGCAGGGCAGGCATTAAATCTTACAGCTGGTGAATCATATACCTTGACTCCATGTTCAGTGCCTCTGCACACTGGTGTGTGTGTTGGGTCCCCAAGTCCTTGGGCAGCTCCACTCCTATGGCTTTCCTGGTCTCAGGCTACACTTAGCTCTCCCAGGCTGGTGTTGCACTCTGGTAGCTCCACAAAACTGGGATACTGTGGCTGTCCTGCTCCCACGTCTCCACTAGGGGGTTTCTCTGCTGCACTAATGGTTTTTCTCTGCTGCAACTCCGACCCCACATTTCCAGTTGGCATTGCACTAGTGAAGGATCTATGCAGTGAATCCACCCCTGCAACAGATCTCTTACTGGTCCCCCAGACTTCTCCATACATCTTTTGAAATTGGGGTGGAGGCTCCCAAGCCTTCACAGCTCTGGCTTTCTGTGAGCCTTCAGACTTAACATCACGTGGACGCTGCCAAGACTTCCGGCTTGTGTTTTCCAAAGCTGTAGGTCCAGCCACACCTGGGACCAATTTAGCCACAGCTGGAGCAGCCAAAGCAGCCAGGGTCCTGGTGCTGGAAGCAGCTTCCCTAGGTGGCCCCTCAACAGCGAGCCTGTGGAGGGCACCTCAGGCCTGTTCCCCAAGACCATTCTGTCTCTCTATGTCTTTGGTGTGTTGGCCCCAGAGGCTTCTGCAATACCTTCAGGGCCTTAACCCCTTCCTCTTAATAATCCCTTTCTTTTGTACTAATCTTCTCAGCACTACTGTATTTTCCTCATGAAAATGCTCTCTGCTTCACCAGGCTGCAGATTTTCCAAATCTTTACACTCAGCTTCCCTTTTAAATTCAGGCTTTATGTTATGTATTTGCTGCCATAACTCAGGGTAGGCTGTTACAAGTAGTCACGCAGCTTCCTGAATGCTTTGCTGCTTAGAAATTTCTTCCACCAAATACTCTGGCTCATGACTCTTAAGTTCCAACTTCCACAAAGTCCTAGCACATGGACACAATGCAGCTAAGTTCTTTGCCAGTTCATAGCAAAGGTGATCTTTACCCCAATTTCCAATAAACTCCTTATTTCTATCTGAGACCTCTTTAGAATGGTCTTTACAGTCCATATTTCTATCAGCACTCTGCTCGCCACCACGTAACCAGTCTTTAAGACATTCCAAACTTTCTGTCCTCTTTTTGTCTTCTTCTTAGTCATACAAACTCCTTCAACCTCTCCTCCACACCCATTNTTCATAGCAAAGGTGATCTTTACCCCAATTTCCAATAAACTCCTTATTTCTATCTGAGACCTCTTTAGAATGGTCTTTACAGTCCATATTTCTATCAGCACTCTGCTCGCCACCACGTAACCAGTCTTTAAGACATTCCAAACTTTCT
>NW_007732383.1:24310-34317 GCF_000696425.1 Galeopterus variegatus | reverse complement strand
TTCAAGTATTTTGTTATAAGCAACATCCCACTTCTCTGGTACCAATATTCTGTATTAGTCCGTTTCTGTTGCTTATAACAAAATACTTGAAACTGGGTGGTTTATAAAGAAAACAAAATTTATTCATTACAGTTTTTGAGGCTGGGAACTCCAAAGTCCACCTGGTGGTGGTGACAGTGACTCAGGGGTCTTACATTGCAAGATGGTGGAAACAGAGAGAGCAAAGAAGAAAGACACATGCTCCTCTCCCCTCTTTTAAAGCAGTCAGAACCACTCACCTGACCGCCATTTTTAATCCATTCACTATGGCATGGTCCTATAATCTAATCACCTCTTCAAGGCTGCACCTTTCAATTACCCACCTTCTTAACAGTCATGGCGGGGACCAAGTTTCTAATACATAAACTTTGGGGACACAATTCAAGTTTCAGTGAGGTTTGGGGGTGGGGCATAATTCAATCCACTATGGTGTGCTAGGAGAGATTTAATGCATATTTTGGATTTGCACAGGTGATTTGGGGGATGATTTAAGAAAATGGGTTTTGCTCTGGACTGGATGTTTCCAAAACCAAGGGCAATTCTATGATAAAGTGTCTTGATAAATTTTATCCAGATGCATGAGGAATGGAGTGGGGCTATTGCTGGGATTCTTAAAGCAGCAGCAGTATTTTTATGAGTTGGGAGAAGAAGATATTTGTACCTTTTCATGATTTGAACACTGTTCTTATTTATGAATTCCTTCATAATTGCCCAAGGTAATACTGCCTGATGTTGGATTTGTTGTAAGTGGAGAAGGGATAGGTGTGATTAGATAATTTTGTGTTGTTGTTGTTACTATTGTTTTTACATCTCTGAACCAGAATGACTTATATTCAGACCTTATGGAGTTCCAGAATGTCGAACCAGAAACTGTAAATGGATGGGATGGAAGTGCTATCCTCCTTAAGAAGGGATGTAGAGTATATGCTGGACATAGCACTATGCCCCATCCCCACGAATGCCAGAGTTCCCCTCCCCCCACCGGGAAACTACCCCTGGCCGAGATAGTTACCCAAGGAAAGGCATGTCTCCTTTAAGACAAATGGAAGACTGGAGGAATCGGGGGGCCCCAAGTAAATGAATTAGCACACTGGTGCTAAAGCACTCTGGAGCTTGGAGAGTAGTGAGTAGATTCACAATCTACTCAGCCAGATCTCCTCTGTGTGCTGAGTTATGTGAGCTAGGTGAGGATCTGCTCATAAGCCTGAAAATGATTTACAGCCCTACTTGGATCTGTTCACTATATAACTGTTGTAATGTACCCCGTGGCAGCACAGATATCTAGCTGGCCAGCCACCGTCAGTGACTCCCATAAGTCTATAAACCGATGTCTCTACCTATTGAAATACCAGGTGAGTTCTTTGGAATAGGCAAACACTACATGAGTGCCTTCTCAGATTTGGGGCTCCCATGATACAGAGGGGTTTGGCAAATTCTGTTTTGTGGGAAAAAGGATGCCCACTTTGAGCCATTCTATAAAGTTAAATGGTTTACATCTATGCTTATTTATATCCTAATTTTTGTCTTCAGTAAAGTTTTATTTTCCTTCCTATAGGTATGGGCTGCAACCAACCCTGAGAATAAGGGCTTGTGCCTTTCTACCAGCTTCCATATTTCTTGTTAGTCTTACTCTCAATTATTCATGTTTTGTTTCTAATTGTGAATTTCAGTCATTTTATCTATTATGTTTTCTAAATTATGATTGTAAGAAAGCTATTTTTATTGTGGTAAAATGGAATATAACATAAAATTTAACATTTTAAGTATTTTCAAGTACACAGCTCTGTGGCATTAGTACATTCACATTGTTGTGTGACCGTCACCACCTCTCTTCTCCAGAACTTTTTCATCACCTCCAGCTGAAACTCTGCACCTGATAAACACTAACTTCCTGTGACTCCCTTTCCCATAGCCCCTAGCAACCAAAATTCCACTTTCCATCTCTATGAATTTCTCTACTTTAGGTAACACATATCAATGGACTCATACAATATTTGTCCTTCTATAACTGGCTTATTTCACTTAGCACAATGTGTTCAAGTTTCATTTGTTATAGCATGTGCCACAATTTCATTTTATTAAAAAGCTGTGTTGTTCCCACCTTTTAGCATTTGTGAATAATACTGCAAAAACATTGATGTACAAACAAATGTTTGAATCTCTGATTTCAGTTATTTGAGGTATATACCCACAGGTGGAATTGCTGGATTGTATGGTTATTCTATACTTCGTTTTTTGAGGAATCACCATACCATTCTCCACAGCAACTGCAGCATTTTGCATTCCCACCAGCAATGCCCAAGAATTCCAATTTCTCAACATCCTTGCCAACACTTGTTATTTTCTGTTTGGTTTTTTTAAAAATAATGGTCATATTAATGGTTGTAGAGAGGTATCTTGTTATTTTGATCTGCATTTCTCTAATAATTATTGATATTAAACATCTTTTCATGTGTTTATTGGCCATTCGTATATATTCTTTGGAGAAATGTTTATTCTTGATTCTTTGCCCATTTTTAAATAGGGATGGGATTTTTTGGTTGTTTGTTTTTGATGTTAAGCTGTAGGAGTTCCCTATACATTCTGGATAGCAATCACTTATCAGATATATGATTTGCAAGTATTTTCTCTTATTCTATGGGTTGTCTTTTCATTCTTGATTGTCTTTTGATGCACAAAGTTTCTAATTTTGACAAGGTACAACTTACCTTTTTTTTTTTTTTGTAGCTTGTGCTTTTGGAGTGACATTCAAGAAATCATTCTAAGAAAGCTATTTACTTTTTCACACAATGTTTGCTATACCTCTGCTACTGAATCTTATTTATTTATAGTTATGTTTTGATTCTCTTGGACTTTCTATGTAGATGATAATTGTACATAGTCACTTCTTTTTAACATTTGTTGCTTATTTCCTTTTCTTACTTTGCAGGAATTTTCAAGCTAAATTGCTGCAAAGCTTATCTTAATGAATTCTTGAACTTTACCTTTGATTTGGGTAGGATTTGCATGAAGCTGAAGGCTATGATCCAGATTCCAAATGTTTAATGAATAACGCCAAAGTGGTTTTAGAGAGAAAAACAGAAATGTATTGTGAGGAAAAGGAGAAAGGTTAGTTAGATAATTCAATAGATAATGAGGAGCATATTAATATGGAACAAAAGTTGAAAAGATAATATACAATTCTGTAAATGGGGATTGAGTAGCGCTTGCCATCAGGGTTTACAAGAATGATAGGTGATAAGAGACTAATCTTGGATATTTTTACAACTTATTGTACAATTTATTATGGTGACAGAACTGCCTGAAGTTTTCAGACAGTATCTAGCTTGATTGCGGGGAGGTGGTAAAGACTGACAATGTGGCTGTGGAGAAAGTATAGTAGTAGTTAGTTCTTTGCTTTCTGATTAACATTAGGAAATCTAAGCAGAGAACTAACTCCTCTAGCTCTATACATTAATATTTTAATGGCTAAATTATACCTGAATTCATGCAGTGAATAAAAGTTTAGTTACTGAAAATTATAGAGGATAAGAAGTGAAAACTCTGTTAACAATCATTGCCACCATGTGATCCTGTACTGTCTCTTGCTAATCCTAATTCTCACTTTAGAGCTAACAACACCTGGCAAGTACTGAAAATTATAGAGGATAAGAAGTGAAAACTCTGTTAACAATCATTGCCACCATGTGATCGTGTACTGTCTCTTGCTAATCCTAATTCTCACTTTAGAGCTAACAACACCTGGCAAGTTTGGTATATCCTTCCACAGTTTTGAAAATGCATTTTAGTAATCTATATGTATGTAAAAAGATATGTACTTTCTACAGTAAAATAGCTTACTTCTCTCTACATACATGGAATCACACTATGCATATTTTTTTAGAAAGTTCCTATTTTCCACATGAAAATGTACCACAGAATATCTGCCTGTTTCAAACTGCATCCGTAATTTATTTGTTCCAATATATACTTATAACTTTACTTATCCATTCTTCTCTTGATGATCATTTACATTATTTCAAACTTTATATTTTTGTACATAAGGTGGTAATGATCATATGTGTTAGTATACCTTTAGACATGTTTAGAGGATAGATATCTCTAGAATTGGAAATCTTCTCTTGATGATCATTTACATTATTTCAAACTTTATATTTTTGTACATAAGGTGGTAATTATCATATGTGTTAGTATCCCTTTAGACATGTTTAGAGGATAGATATCTCTAGAATTGGAAGTCATTGAAGGAGTATGCAGATTTTAAATTTATATAAAACATGCTAAATTATCTGATAAAAGATTGTATAAGTTCATTCTCTTGGCTTTGGAAATACAATTCATCCATTAAAGCCAAAGTTAATGCTCTGTCCCCTTTAGAGCACCTTAGTTCTCATTTACCTCATTTAAATAATTTGTGTGATTCTGTTGCAATTTGCTTGTACTTTCTAGAATACATTATCATGTATGTTGTAACAGCATTACATATTAACATCAGTGTGCTTTTATTTCTCATGAGGAAAACACCATAAGTGGGAAGGAGCATGGGCTTTGAATTCACCTTTCTCTGCCTAAGTTCCTTCCAGTCCTACTTCCACATGTGTGACCAGGTAAACTACTTAATCACATACAGCTTTAGCTTTTTACTCTGTCACAAATAAGTAGTAATGCAAACCTAAAATTACATACCAGAATTCATCATAAAAATAATTTTAAATTCTGTTTAGGTATATTTACAAATGTGTGGTTGAAGTCACAAAGTTTACTTGATTTAAATAGCATCAATATTTTGAATCTGGAAAATAATTTAAGACAGGTGCATTCAAGAGGGCTTGATAAAATAAATATTGGATTCTTCATGAAAGCAGAAAATTTTAATAAAGTACGCATAGAATTCTGAGCTTTAGGCAACAGGTTTATTAATGTGCTGTATGATACATACTCAGATATTTGTACAGATATAGTTCCATTAGCTGTTGTTCTTTTGAATTGTGTCTATAGAAAGATAGAATCTATGACTAGTAGAATTTTAATGAAATAGAAGTTATATTTTTTGGACATCTAATATACTATGTCTTCTGTTCTATTAAATAAGATTAGCTTGTAAAAAATGGAGAAAAAATAATGTAATATGTGTGTGGATAAATTTTGTTAAAGTTCTGATAAAAATTACAAAATTATTTTATTGGAAACATTTATTTCATATTTATGAATGAATCCATATACACAAATCCTATACCATTGCTTTTGTCTGGCATACATACAGTAAACATTTATACCATAGGGGTGAAAGAGAGTAACACAAAAGAATAAAAATATGAAAAAGGTGGAGATACCTAATTTGTGAAGGCAGTGCATAAATATAAACCAAGCTCCAGGAACTTTGGCCAGGATAAATTAGTATAAATGTATAATTGTGACATGGATATAATTTATGTTGCCTGCGAAGTAAAATCGCTTCATCTTTACAAAGAAGATATTTATGAAATTTTTAAAATAAATATTCTTCTCACCTTTTTGGTGAATAGACGTGCACTTACTGAGATCTTTACAGAAAAATATACCTTATAATGGCTTGTTGTGGCTATAATCTAGAGAGAACATTTCTCTTTAAACATGTTGAGTTTTATCACAGTATTTTAACAGCATAAAGAAGGATGTCTAGTAGTTTCCCAGGAGCCGAATCTGAGATTCCTGTGAAAGTGATTTATTAAGAAAATGCTCCAAGGAGAATCAGGTAAGGGACTATGAGGAAGCCAGGTGGAGAAAAGGGAGTAAACCAGTCAGCTGTAGTGCTAGCAAGGTTCAGGATCATAAAAATCAGTGCAGAGTGTGTTTTTCACTGAGATAAGAGAGATGCACTTTCTTAATCCTACACCAGCCAACTGTTCAATGCCCCGCACCTTGTTAAAATTGCAGGCATGTTTACCTCTTGGGGCATCTGAATATCTCGGCATCTGGTACACAGAGCTATTAAGGAGACCCCAGGTGATCTGGACAAAATTACTAACTGGAGCTACTACAAAGAAATTTTGAATAATTGCACTAAACATCACCATGAAAGAAATTTCACTGTAATTGCATAACATTCCTAACAATTAGGCCCTTTTGATTCCATATTTGACAATTATGAATTACTGGGAGAGGAGCTACTACAAAGAAATTTTGAATAATTGCACTAAACATCACCATGAAAGAAATTTCACTTTAATTGCATAACATTCCTAACAATTAGGCCCTTTTGATTCCATATTTGACAATTATGAATTACTGGGAGAAAAGATCATACATTCATTGGTAAAATAAATAATCAGCAAATAATACTGATGATCTCAATGTTAAGTAAGCAGAAGTCATGGGGAAATGCGAGGATTCATAAATGATTACGTGAATGGAAATTCTTCTCAGAAGACTTGAACAGTGCTATGTTATGAAGAGAAATCATGGTCTAACATAGCATGATATTAACATTAGTTGGCTGAGAAATTAACATGCAGGGAGTAACCACTGTATACCAAGTATTTTAAAATAAGTATCTCATTTCATTTTTAAAATAACATACTTTATAGGTATTATCTTTCTATTTTAGATGTAGAGAAACTGAGAATCTATAAAATTAAATAATTTATTTAAGTTCACAGTTATTGAGTGAATTTTGAATTCAGTCAATTCTCTCATTGATAAGATTTGTACTGTTTTCAAAAACATTTAAGATATTTCCTAAAGGTCTACTTTTGATTATCAGATCTTTTGAATTAGAAATGAAAACTAGATAAAGTTGATTTAAGCCTCTCCATAGAAACTTTCCTCTTGGAATTTTTATCATTTCCTTAAGTAATAAGGATTAAGCTACTGCTATATTGTAGAATTTAAATAGTAAATATGAGTAAAGTGTCAAAGAATAAAATTTTCCCAGTCATGGGACCCAGCCATGAGCATGGTGTGATCTAATAAACTTGCATCTCTAAGTAAGATAAAGTAGAGGAGGTAATAGTATCCAAACCCATCTACCTTCTGTCTGGGCCTTAAGAGAAAATAAGGAAATTATGTCCTATCCTTCTTCCCCACCTGGTTTAATATTATTAATATTATAAATGTATTAGTCCATTTTCTGTTGCTTATAAAAGAATACCTGAAAGTGGGTATAATAAAGACAAGAGGTTTATTTCTTACAGTCTTGAAGGCTGGGAAGTCCAAGGTCCAGGGTATACATCTATTGAGGGACTTCTTCTCGGTGGGAACACAACAGAGTCCTGTGGTGCCACAGGGTATCCCATAGTAAGGATGGCCAGAGTGGTTTTACATGCTCACTTGCTCTTCTTACAAAGCCACAAGTCTGTTCCATGATAAATTATTAAACCATTAACTCATTAACTCATTAATCTATTTAATAGGACATAGTCTTCACTATCCAATCACCTCTCAAAGGCCCTACCTTTCAAATATCATATTGGGGATTAAATGCCAACATGAGTTTGCAGAAACATTCAAAGCACAATAAACAACTAATTTAGTTGACCCATGTAAATATAAGTAGTCTAGTGAAAAAAAATAATCATAGGCTATAGTGCATTGCAGTTAATCCACAGATTTCTTTATGTGTCAAGTACTGTGTGTGTGCACGTGTATAAATCCTGTAACGTTAACTCATTGTCTCAGAGAGAACATTCATACTTCGGGTCTGCATACTCAATCTACTGATGGACTTTTAGTGCTGACCTTTAGCAGTGGTTTAAAAAAAAAAGTTCAAAAAAAAGGTTAGAAGTATAGACTTCCACAACCTCTTTTATCACCATACTAGTTTGTTCTATGCTGTTCCCAGAGGTTCCTATTTCCCTGAGAATACTGAGGCTCCATATCCATGTTCCAGGCAATGGGAAGGGGAAGCATAGAGCAGCAGCCACACAACTGCACTTGTCATCAGGCAAAGTGGACCTAACTCACAAGGAGCCCCAGAAAATGTATCCTCTGACCGATCACCACTTCCAGGTCAGCAGTAAGAAGCAGGGAGTTTTGTTTCTAAAGTGTATTAGTCTCCATAACGAAGTCCCACAAAGTGAGTGGCTTAAAACAGAAATCTGTTGTCTCACAGTTTTGGAGACACTTCCAGGTCAGCAGTAAGAAGCAGGGAGTTTTGTTTCTAAAGTGTATTAGTCTCCATAACAAAGTCCCACAAAGTGAGTGGCTTAAAACAGAAATCTGTTGTCTCACAGTTCTGGAGAGTAAGAATCCAAAATCAAGGTGTCAGCAGGGCCATGCTCCACCTGAAACTGTCCTTACATCTTCCCAGCTTCTGGGAGTGGCCATAGACCATTGTCGTTCCTTGGTTTGCAGATGCATCGTTTCAATCTTGGCCTTGCAAAGTGGACTTTAACACGTCTTTTTTGAGGGGGACAAATTCAACCTGTTATATAAAGGGAATATGGAAGGAAGCATACTGGTGGGAAATCAGTCTATGCGTGGTCCTAATGAGATCCAAGAAGACCTGCACTTATTTTAATTTTATTTTTTAATTGGAATTAGACCTCAAGTTTCAAGAGTAGAGAGAAAAGATATGGTGATAATAAGCCAGGCAAAGTAATCAAATCTTCTATAAATATGATGTGGCATTTAGCCCATACTCTAGTAATAAAATAACAAATGTATTTTATTTATTGAAATTCAGATTCTGGAAACAACATTTCTCACACTTTATTCATTCTGATAAGCTCCACATTAAAAACCAATACATACTTATTAATTTACAATTTATAAATTCTCAGAGAGAAATAGATTTTTCAATTAGAAATAGTTCTATTTTAGATTCATTGAGATAATTAAGACAATCTGACACATTTTAAAAATTGATTAATCATCAAAACTTTTCTTGTGAAGCTAATAATTTGTTTCATTTGCCCAGTTCACAAGACAGTTGTCTTTTACCTTTCTTCTTCTCTAATCATCAAAACTTTTCTTGTGAAGCTAATAATTTGTTTCATTTGCCCAGTTCACAAGACACTTGTCTTTTACCTTTCTTCTGAGACTTTTTTTTAAAAAAAGAGGATATTTTAAAGTTTGATCTGAAAAGCTTTTTTTGAAAATGGTTGTGCCTTGTCAAATATTAAGAAGAAAAGATGAGAAGTGATTCATTTAAGGGAACAACCCCAGTGACAATGAGCTGTGAAGGGTTTTATTTTTATAATAGAACTAATTCAAGAAGTAACTATGGAAAAGTTGAAACCCCATGAGCTTGTAAAGCACACTGCTGTAATTATCTCTGCTTTCTCCTTTCACAGGAATGAAATCACTTCAAATAAAGCTATTTTAAAAAGAAACAAAGAAAGCCCCCCATATCTTACATCCTCAAACCCAGGAAAAGTCAGTTATTTTAATGACTGGAAAACAAAGTCTAATGAAATGAATGACATTGATTAGAGTGAGTATAATTTCCATTTTTGCCTTCCTTTTAGGAAAATGCCTTTATGCTTTATTTTAAAAAACTAACTAAAAATAAAACAAGCTTGTAAAATGGTAACTGGCATTGTTAGTACATTACAGATTTTTGTTCCCACACAACAAAGTTTTTTCTTCTTTTTCTTACGGGAAAATGTTCTTGTTTCATTAATAAAATGTAATAAAATACAATTATTTTCAACATTTTGCTTGTATTCATTCAAAAGTTAACTTTTGAGAGTAATTGAAAGTCTTTAGATGACACTCTATTACAATATAATTGTCAATAATTCTTGCAAAATCTATTTAGCAACTATCCTAAAGCAACAGAAATCACTCCTACAAGTAAATCAAATAATATGGGGTTTAAAAAGGATGATAATTAATGATTAAGTTATATACTTTTTGATATTCAGTTTATGCTTTGAAAGCATATGCAGTCATATAATTACCATTACAATTAAAATATAGAAAGGTTTTATCACCTAAAAACATTCCTTTTTTTTTTTTTTTTTTTTTTTTTTTTTTTTTTTTCCGTG
>NW_007732383.1:22222-24275 GCF_000696425.1 Galeopterus variegatus | reverse complement strand
GAACCGGTCCGTATGTGGGATCCGAACCCTCGGGCGGGAGCACCGCCGCGCTTCCCAAGCGGCGCACTATCCAGTGCGCCACCGGGCCGGCCCTAAAAACATTCCTTTATGCTGCCATTTTGCAGTCATTCTCTCCCACCACCTCCAGCCCCATGCCACCACTGGTAAGTTTCCTATCTCTGTACATTTCCAGAATATCATATAAGTGTACTTAGAATAAAGCTTCTTTCATTGGAAATTCATACATGCTATTGCACATTTCAGTGATCATTTCTATTTATTATTGAGTAGATCAATGCCCCCTTATCCATGGTTTTACTTTCCATGGTTTCAGTTACTGTGCTCAACAGTGGTCACAAAATATTAAGTAAAAAATTCCAGATAGAAACAATAAGTTATAAATTGCGAGCAGCTCTTAGTAGCATGATGAAATCTCACACCCTCTTGCTCCATCTCTCCTGGGACATGAATCATCCCTCTGTCCAGCCTATCCATGCTGTAGATGCTCCTCATCCATAAATCACTTAGCCTCTTTGGTTATTGGATCAACTGCTGTGATATCATGATCCACGTAACCCTTATTTTATTTAATCGTTCTATTTTATTAGTAGTTTCTGTTAATCTCTTACTGTGTCTAATATATAAATTAAACTTTATCATAGATATGTACCTACAGGAAAAAAACATAGTATATATAAGATTCTGTAGCAACCATTGATTTCAGGTATCCACTGTGGGTCTTGGAACCATCCCTTGTGAATAAGGGGGACTACTGTATTCCATTGTAAAATTATATGACAGTGTGTTTAGCCATTTGTCAGATGAAGGACAGTTGAATTGTCTCCAGTTTTTGGTGACGAGGAATAAAGCTTCTATAAATATTCATATATGGGTTTTTGTGTGAACATAGCTTTCAAATTGTTTGGGTAAATACCCATGAACAAAATAGCTGGGTAGTGTAAGCATATGTTTAGCATTATAAGAAACAGCCAATCTGTTTTCCAAAGCAGCTGTGCCACCAGAAATATATAAGAGTCCCAGTTGGTCCACTCTCTGAGCCAGCATTTGTAGTTGCCATTTTATTTTACTTTTGCCATTTTACTAATTATGTAGCATATACTCTTTTTAAAATAAAAGGTGACAAGGGAAAATAAATCATTTAAATGGAGCTATTTAGTTGTGCATTAAAAAAAAGTCTAGAAATGACTGTGTCCTGTATTCTCAAAAGTGAAGCCAGTAATCTCTAGAATAAATTAATAGGTATCACAGTAAAGTAGCAATTCAAGACATCTTATAGTTTCACGAATTGACAAATTTTGTTGTCAGAGTATATCAAAATACTAGTAGATATCTCAATAACTATCTCAAATTGCCTATTGTCATTTCACAAATAGGTTATCTGCATAAAATATAAAATTATTATTTTTTATTTTCTCAAGTGGGAAAATTATTAAGCATCCAATTTTTTTTTCTGAATTAGATTTCTTTAGGCAAGTTAAACAGAATTAAATTTTTAAAAACTACATATTTCTTAAGCACAGTAACATTTGGAGCAAGGAGTGTATATTTTTCTCATTTAGTAAGATTTGGGTTAGAAACAAATTATCATGTTTCTTATTTTGATGTTCTATTTTAAATTATTTTTATTGTAGTATAGTTGATTGTACATATCTGTGGGGTACAGAGCTGAAATATCATTACCTGTGTACAATATGTGATGCTCAAATCAGGATAATTATTATACAGAATCAATAAACAAAAAAAATCTCTAGAAATTAAGGTAAGTAAAAATACCCCAATCTACAGCTATATTTCTAATATCAATAATAAGCAGAAGGCAATATTTCTGAAGACCATTGTCTAATTCCAAATTTTTTTGTAAAGTTTCACTATCTTAATCTTATCAGTGAAGAAGTAACTCCTATACCATGATTTTATCCATTTAGCAGATATTGTAGCACTCATAGAGGTAGCATTACTAATTGAGAGTTGACAAGCTACTTTCTTAAGGTCATGCAAGGAATTCGTATAACTTCGTATAATGTATGCTATA
>NW_007732383.1:0-21168 GCF_000696425.1 Galeopterus variegatus | reverse complement strand
GGAGAGACTCCAGTTTACCAGAGACATTGTAGCATATTTTGTTTTTTATGTTTTAAGACTAAATTTAATGTGCCAGAATATAACAAGGGCACAAAGACAAGAGATGCTGATACCTGTCAGACTCGACCAAGTTAATTAAGCTAAACTGACATTCAGGAAGCTAATTGTGTCAGATGAAATATCACACTTTAATTATGTGTTTAAGAGATTTGAGACTAACTTCAGCCCAATCATTTATTATTATAAAAGTTTTAGCTACTTCCATATGTGGGCTTTGTTTATTCTTTTGATGTTTTAGAAGAGATATAAAATTCAAGAATCATATTTTGATACATGAGACTACAGGTTTCTGCCACTGCTCATAAATTAGAGGCTAACAAAACAAGAGAGACCTGTGAACCCTCAGAAATAAGCCCTCACCCCAAGATTTACCTTAGAGAGAAGCCAAATGGAAAATTGATCGGCTGTAGCTTAAAAAGATGAAGCGGAAATAATTGACATCCAAAAATAGAAAACCAGTTTTGTCTTCAATAGGTATTAAAGAAATAAAATTCTGTTAAATATGTTTTTTATTATTTCTGTATTAAATCTAAACTGAAACATGTAGCCACATATTTAGTATTATAGGATTGAGATTGAATTCAAAGTTAACTATAGAGTATTATTCACTGAGTGAGCATCTAAAAATTAACTACCAGAGATACATTCCCATAGGAAAAAAGTTCTCGATAAGCAAAAAGTACTGAGGCTAGCTTGATTTGTGTTTTCCTGATATGGCTAATATAATATGTAGAAATGATGAAGGTCTAAAAGAGGAATTGACATTGAGACCGTTATATTTTAACCGTTTTATCTTTTAGTGATAGAATGTGTGTCTAGAGACATTTACTTAGTAAGCTCAGGTTGCATATTTACAATATTGTGTTATAGAAGAGTGATCTGAACCCGAAACCAGCTTTGCCATCTATTAGCTACGTGATGTTGAACAAGCTACTTAGAGCATGTATCTTATCCTAAAATGTGGGTTATTTTGCACATAAAACTGGGCAGAGACCGGGATGATTCCAGACAAACTGCGAAATAATGATCACCCCGCTTAATGATCATCTCAGCTTCACATTCTTCATCTGATACAGTCCCCATCTGTTGGCTTGCCAACCCAATAAGAAAAAAACTTGAAAATAAAATAAAACTATTTCTAGAGGTTTTACCTACTTCACACCTTTGCCTTTCATAGCAGATTTACAGGGGTTGAAAATGTAAAGATATAGAAGAGATTATTTACTCATTGGGACCTAAAGTAAGATCATGAAAGAGAAAAAGCTTTGGTGTAAGCTGGCCAGTCTGAAAGCTCAGAAGTGGCTTTAGGTCAGGACACACATAGCTCAATTCTTTTTCTGCCTGTAGCTATGAAGCCACTGAGGATCAGATAATCATGCACCTTGGCAAAGTGAATAATCTGAAATTTCCAAGACGCTGCTGTTTAGGAAACTAGACCAGGATAGCAGAGAGTGTCTGGAATAATGAAGAAAAAGCCTGATGTCTCAGACCACACAAGTACCTCCTGCTAATTGTGTCTCAGTTGAATTGATTCTGGGCCTCATCGTGGTCTTGGTAGAAGATATTTACTTAGGAAAAACACAACTGTTTTTCCTTTTACCTTTCCCTGTTACTTATAAATGATCCAGCATAGATACTTAAAGTTGCACTGTTTACTTGCCGCACTTGAAGGTGGTGAATTACCATAGGAGAACTCTTACCATAGGGTGAACACTAACCACAGGACATGTACTGGATGAGAAGATGGAGAGAGATATCCCAGGTCACTCAGATAAGACCAACAATGAGTTCATAAAATAGCCTTTGAAGATAAAATCACCTGGTATGTCGGCAGCAGCCTTCTCCACATGACTGATTATGGAAACTCCAAACCCTTGTTTTACAGACAGTGAATATATCCCTGAAGAAGGATGAAGTCTGGCAGGTGACTCGTTGACCTAGCCTTTCCCGTTGGTAAAATGCACAACACTGGGTCAGGAAGTTTTCTCTAAATGTCGAGCATACCCTATACGATGAATGTCAATTACTATGGACTGTGTTCATTCATCCACACCAACAATCTGTTTTTGCTCCTGTTCAAGAGAAAGAGATTGCTCCTTTCAAGACAGAGATTTATACTTGGACAGAGTAAACTTTCCACTGTGTGTTTCCAAGGCTTTCACTTCTCTTCCCCAGTTTCTTAATTTATCTCTGCCAATTGGAACACTTGCATCAGCATACAACTTTAACTTATTCTAGTGTCTCTCATTATTTTAAACATTTTTTCTTAACTCCAATTTCTCTGAAGGTTTGTTTGCAGATGTTGTCTTCTCCTCCTCATTCGCATTCATTCTTCAGTAACCTTAAACGTCTCTCATCTGAACAACTGCAACATTCTCCTTGCAACTTTCTATTCAACAGCCAGAGTGACTAAAAAAATGAAGAAATAATCACATTATTACTCCCCTGAATTGCTCCACTCAGTATCTTCCCATTAAGCTTTTAATGGATCTCAGGGAACTTGTGGTTGAAATCCACTTCTTCATCAGTCTCCCATCCTCACAGTCCCCAGATACACTGATATATATACAACACACATGCACATACATATACATATACATATATATATATATATATATATATATACATATACATATATATACACATATCAGTCCCCAGATACACTGATATATATACAACACACATGCACATACATATACATATACATATACATATACATATACATATACATATATATATATATATACATATACATATATATACACATATACATATATATATATATATATATTTTTTTTTTTTGTCTTTTTCGTGACTGGTAAGGGGATCGCAACCCCTGGCTTGGTGTCGCCCGCACTGCCCTCAGCCAGTGAGTGCACCGGCCATCCCTATATAGGATCCGAACCCACGGCGGGAGCATCGCTGCACTCCCAGCGCTGCACTCTCCCGAGTGCACCATGGGGCCAGCCCTACATATATTTTTTTTTAAAGATGCCAAACTTGATCTAACTTAAGAATGTTGCTGGCTTTTCCCTCTACTTAAGACTTCTCCACATAACTCTCAATGTCATCCTCTCTCACCATTCACAGCTCAAATAATGTTTCCTCTAAAAGAACTTTCTTGATGGCTTTAAAAGCTACCCCATCATTAATTTATTTCTATCATATTACCTGTTTAATTTCATTCATGCCATTTGCCACTGTATGACAATATTGTTTATTTGTCCACTTGAAATATTTGCCTTCACTTTTGGCGTGAGGTTCAAAGAGAGAAAAGGAAGCTCTTTCTTGTCATTCACAATTGTCCTCCAGTTTTTAATACAGAGCTGATGTCTTATAGATGCCAGCCAACATTTTTTGGAAAAATCCATTGTTATGTATAAATGTCAGATTAAATATCACACAAGTACATTAAGATCACACCTGAAGAAATGTGTCTAAGGTAAATATATTTGAGGGCTTCTTCGTCTGAAATAAAACATTGGGAAAGAAATATCATCTGATCTGTTAACAAGTTATAAGGGCTACAGGTAAAGAGATTTTCTCTAAAACCTGGAACACGTATTTGATCTCCTAGGAGATCAAAGCCAAACAAACAACTTGAAAACAAGGCTACTATTCCTTGCCAAGTAACGCACCGTTTGCTTTCATTCTGATGACACACTGCCAATTCTATTCACCTAATCCCAAATATATTCTTATATGCTGTAAGATTAAATACGATTTTAGAAAAGACAGACTTGTTCCAAGATGAACAGTGGTGTGGGTACAATGCCTTGGCTGAATACCTTGGCTTAAGATTAATGAAAACAAGGCTACTATTCCTTGCCAAGTAACGCACCGTTTGCTTTCATTCTGATGACACATTGCCAATTCTATTCACCTAATCCCAAATATATTCTTATATGCTGTAAGATTAAATACAATTTTAGAAAAGACAGACTTGTTCCAAGATGAACAGTGGTGTGGGTACAATGCCTTGGCTGAATACCTTGGCTTAAGATTAATTTTTTTTAATGAATTTTCAAAAGTCATGGAGTAAATGATAAATTAAAGATAATTAAACATTACAAAATGAGTGTGGATCTTTGAAGATGCACTAAGCGCTTTGCTTGGGGGCATCTCATGTATCCACAAATCTCCCTTTGATGAAAGGAAGGAGAAAACATTTAAATTTCAAGTTCATATGTGAATCAGTGTCAATCCTAACATTTTGGTGGCAATTTAATTGAAACTGAATAATTCAGAAAGCTGAGCTCAGAGGAAGCACTGCGATGCCTGAAGTTAGCCATTTAGAATTACACTGAAAACAAACAAAAACAAACCTAATGGCTGTTAAATAGCTCGTTTCACAGGGAGAAAGAAATATGTTATTGAACAACAACAGCTTTTAAAAGAGGATAATTAATAATTTTGAAAAAGTCTGTTACTTCAAAAGTACTGAGATGTATGAACTAATAGTTATTAAGCATATTTCCATTTTTAAGAACCCAGAGGAAGTAATCTGAACTCTTGAATAAGAAAGTTTTAAAAGTATTAACTGTAATGAAAAGCAAATGATGTAATACTCTGCTTTTTCATGCCATTAAGTGTTTTAATGCAACGTAGAAGCATAGTAATGTTATAGGATGTGATGGAAATTATTCAGAGAAAAATAAAAAAAGGGTTAATTTCATATTGGGCTATCCATCACATATGTTAACAAATCTGTACTGCAGATGTCAATTAATTGACAAGGAAAAAATTGAGAATTTAATTGTTATGATAACAATATTCTTCTCTTGGTCTTTATTGTCTTGAATTAATAACACTGACATTTGAATTTACTAGGAAGAAGTGACATCTGTGGCTCTTCACCATATGGATTGTGAATGTGTTAAAGGAAAAACTTTTAGACAAATTAAATTTAACAGAGTTTAATTGAGCAAAAAACAATTCGCAAATCGGGCAGCCACCAGAACCAGAATAGGTTCAGAGTAACTATGGGGCTGCCACGAGTTCGGGTAAAATTTATAGAAGGAAAAAGGAAACTGACATAAAGAAAACGGAAGTGAGGAACAGAAACAATTGGATTGGTTACAGTTTGGCATTTGCCTTATTTGAACACATTTTGAACAGTTGGCTGCCTGTAATTAGCTGAGACTCGCCTACTTGTTACAAGAGTAAGTTAGAATCTGTTTATACATCAAGTTAGTTTATGGTTCACTGTGTCTGGAGAAATCTTGGGGCAAAACTCAATTTAACAATTCCCTCCTTTTGACCAACCTCTCAATTTTGTAAGATTGATCAAAACTTTAGGCATTGACATCACTATTCCAAACCTGACTGGTTAACATCAGATTACTTCAGATTACTTTCTTGTAAGTGTTAGAACAGAGGGGATTTAGGGGAATTTTTTATTTTGCCAGAATCTCCTGTTTTCCGAAGAAAAGCAAAAAGTGTTCTCCTTCGGGATCTATCTGCTTTCTTAAAGTTTTAGTTTGATTTTGTGGCTCTGAGCATAAGTGACTCCATTTCGGTTTGGTCTGATCTGTTGGGGACTAGTGCTGGAGCTCAGTCCAGAACGATGGATCCCCATAGTTTTGTTTAACAGGTATTATGCATATGGCATCTATGCAGAGGGAAAAAGCTGATATCCAAGAATACTGAGGTTTACTATAGCAATGTTTGGTGATTAGGCTTTTATGACAGCTGATATAAATATGTGTATATAAGAGCTTACCAAAAGATGACTTAAAATAAAAATTCAAATATAAAAGTTTTTGGTTTACCCTGTTTAGGGGAGAGGAAAGGAAGAGAGTTAAGATTAAAGTGACCAGCCACTGTGTTCCAGTTGCCTTGAAAGACAAGTTAGGTTTATCTCATTGAATTTTCACAACCATGTGCATTATATTTCATAGCCATTTCATGCTCGATAAGAAAAAGTTCAAAATTTATGTAATTTGTCTAAAGTTCCTCAGCTGGCTAATACCCAGCTATGGTTCCCGTACAGTTCTTCCCGAATGTCAGGTACACAATACAGCTTCCACAGGACATGGTGGTCTCATTCTGAGGTGGTAAGGGACAAATGGTGAGCAGGCATACAGCTCAGATATTGCAGTCATTGTCTGCTGGGACCAGAGAGCAAGCAATATCGACCTCACAACCTCTTTTTCTTTAACTCAGATCATTCAGATGCACTAATTCTATTACATAATGCTGTAGAAAATAAATGGTACAGGGAATTCTGCATTCCAAATGGCCAGTGTATAATTCTCTATAAAACCTGTTGTAAGGCAAAGAACATGTCTCCCATGAGTCCCAATTTGTTTAAATCTTACAATTATTTCTGTTAAAATGTCACACGAGAATTTTGCAAGTTGTATCTCATTTATCTTCATAACACTATGAAGAATGAGGCAATAGTGTTTTCTGCCCTGTTAATGGTCATGGCACATAGTTTCTTAACCAGAGGCTTCAGCTTCCTTATGTATGAAATGAGAACACCACCATTCTCAAAGAGAGTTTGAGGGATAAGGAATTAATCTGTATAATGTGCCTAGCATGGAATATTCACACAATAAACATTTCCTTTTTATTTTCTACAATTAAGTCAGCTGGATAAGGACACAGTTTATATAAAACTGTGGTCTTCTCCATGTTCTACAAACCTCTTTGCTATCAGAGTAATATTCATCCCAGTGATATAGCTACTTGACCTTCCTTTGACCTCTGATATAAAGACTAAATGGACTAAACTGGTTGGACTATATAAAAAGGAATTGGTCTGCATTATCACAGAAATGAAAACTTTTCTGCACCAAGGGGTGTTATGAAGCAGCAATTGGCATCAGAAGCATTACATTAAACTAGATGGCAGAATACCAAACATAAATCACAGGCAGATTACTTAGGGCTTTTAAATGCAGGCATTTATACTTCCCATTAACAAACCATGATGAAAATAACTTACATAGAGACAGAAAAGCAAATGCATCTATGTAGAACCTATTCTTTTGATATCCTATTGATTTTTGCCGTTACACATATGGGTGCTTGATGCGTAATTTGCTCCATTATTACTAAACATGTGTTGACTTACTTCAGATGCCATTCTTATGCAAATCATATGCCAAGATACTGAAGAAGCATTTTAATATGTTTGTGTTTCTCTTGAGGATTTTCTAGTTACACTAAGCTTGATGACTGGAAGTTGCTTTTAAATAGATTTATACTCAATAGAAAATTACTGCTGATTTGGTTGTATTGCTGCCATACCAAACTAAAGAAAAATCTGTTTCTCTGTAAGATTATAATTCATATTCAACTTTTGAACCTGTCCGTTGGAGATTTGGTTGTTTTTATGTGCTAATATACTGCCAGATGGAAAAAAAATTTGTAGATATCAATAGTGTTAACTACCTAGTACATACGAGGGGTTTCAAAAAGTTCATGGAAAGATTCATATTATCTTTTAATTCTATTTGGCCATGAACTTTTCTAAGTGAGCTTGTACTTGCAATTGCTGATTTATATTCAATATCCAAATATCTAATCTGAAGGGTTTCATTATTTTGAAAATATGTAAAAATAAAATACAGTATGTTAAATTGAACTTTTCCTGTGATTTTCACTTCCAATTCTGTATGCACATTGCAAATATATGCAGGGGGGGGGGATATTTTATGGTCCTCATTCAGATTGTGCATTCTAATTCTTTGCTTCTTCTGCATGAATATCTACCATTCTGACACTTATTAACCCCCTATCCACTCTTATTTAATACATTCCATTGTCCTGATGCCCTCTGCTTCCTAAGTTTCTCCCTGGCTATTTGCATATTGATTGCACTATCAATCATTTATTTTCTTCAAATTAGTTTTGCATTTTGTGGCTTTTCCCTGTTTATTACACTTGCAGCTTGACCTCTTCTATGCACCCCAACTTTCTTCCAACACGAAATAGTATCCATAAAATAGATGTGTATGTGCACACACACTTTATTTGGATCTCCTCTTACAATCTTGTAACAAATGATAATTTAAATATTATCTGATCAATCATTTTTAGCACATAACTTGTAAAACTAAAAAATTCACTAACTTTCATGGGGCAGTGAAATTACTCTGGATGATGTTACATGATGGATACATGTCATTATGCATTTGTCCAAACTTATAGAATATACAACACCAAGAGTGAGCCCTCATGTACACTATGGACCTAATGTACACTAAGTGTGATTATGATGCTTCAGTGTAAGTTAATCGGTTGTAACAAATGTACCTTCTGGTGATTTGATAATGGGGGAGGCTGTGCATGTGTTGGAGCAGGGATTATATGGAAAATCTCTGTACCTTTCTCTCAATTTTGCTGTGGACCTAAACCTGCTCTAAAAGTCTTTAAAAGTAAAACAACAACAACAACAAACAGGAGGCATTCCTCTCCTGAATCAAACAATTAAGTCACAAACACACACAATCTCTGTACCTTTCTCTCAATTTTGCTGTGGACCTAAACCTGCTCTAAAAGTCTTTAAAAATAAAACAACAACAACAACAAACAGGAGGCATTCCTCTCCTGAATCAAACAATTAAGTCACAAACACACACACACATGCACACACAAACATACATCCTGTATCCCTTTATACTTTGGATAGCGAAACTGACTGATTAATTCTTTATACTTAAAGGTGAATGCTAATGATTACTTCATTCACACAACACAAAAACACAACTAAACACACACCCATACACACAAGTATACAAAAAAATAAATAAAAACACAAAGAAAGCTCATTTAGTTGTAAAGCAATTTCTTAACCACCCACCTATTCACATAAAATATACCATAGAATAATGTTACTTTAACAGTTTACACTTCTACTTGCAGTCTGTTCACAAGGAAGTCAATTAACTGGAAAATTTAGCCAACTAAATATAACCCAGTAGGTTAACTAGCCTTATCAGTAAGGAAGTGAGTTTGAAATCAAGAGGAGTTGGGGGCAGGGAGTTAGAAGGTAGCTGGAAGGTTTTGTTTTTCCTAATGGAGTCACTTAATTAAAGAAAAACGTGGCTTAAGCCTGTGACCATTTATTGCAGGTGCTTTGTCTTTCAATGATAGGTGAGCAGGAGGTTTTGAAGCTCTGCTTGCTTATTGATTGCTTTACCTCAAGGCTTCCACCTGGAATGTGTAACTACAACCTAGTTTTTATAGGCAGCAAGAAAGCAATGCAGTTATTTGTAAGGAGGGTTGCCTTTTGTTATTTCTCTTCTCTCCTACCCTCTGGTGACACTTGTGAAGTATTCAATTATTTGATAATTTATTTAAACAGTCACATGGACTTGGGGAGAAAAACTACATTGAAGGATATTAATTGAACTTCAAAAAAATAAAAAATAGTAATGTAAATGTTTCTAAAGAATATGCTTTTAAAATACATCAGGGCAGAAGGTAAGAAATGGGAAAACGCAGGTCAAAGGATACAAAGTACCAGATATTTAGGATGAGCAAGTCCAGAGATCTGATGTACAATAGGGCCATAGTCAATATAATTGTATTGTGTTAGGGATTTTTGTTAAATGAGATTTCAGCTGCTCTTTTCACCAAAAAAAAAATAATAATAATAATGTGAGATGACAGATATATTAATCTGCTTCACTAGAGTAACCATTTTACTATCTATATGTATCCCATAATATCATATTGTATACCTCAAGTATAAACAATGAAATTTATATAAAAAAAATACATACTGAAAAATATTTCTGAATATTGTTGAAGTCAATATGGTGTTATCCGAGAAGCACAGTATGCATAATATGCATAGGATATGCAACTTAATTACACTACTATTAATTTTAATCATTTTATGTGTAAATTACAGACAATAAAATACACCCATTTATAAAGTATCATTCAGTGCATTTTGACAAATTATACCCTGTACCCATAATTAATATATAAACTATTTCTTATACACTAAAATATTATTCTTGTTTCTTTGTATTTAATCCCCCCAACACTCCTGACTTGAGGCGATCAGACGGCTGACTTTTGTCACTATAGTTTGCTTTTTTCTCTAAAAATTTATATAAATGGAATCATACTGTATATACAGTTTTTTCTCTGGCTTGTTTGTCTCCACTTAATGTTTTGAAATATGTGCAAGTTTTTGTACGTATATGTAGTTTGTTGCTTTTTATCTCTGAATAATATACCATTGCATTTATGTGCCACAATTTGTTTGCCTATTAATGTACCATTGATGAACACTTGAGTTGTTTCAAGTTCAAGGCAATTAGGAGAAATAACTTGCTCTAAACAACATTCTTATGCATATATTTTTATTCCTCTTAGATAAATAACTAAGGATTAAATTGATGTGTCATAAGTATATGCAGAACTTCATAGAAAAATGAATGCCAAACCATTTTTTTTAAATGAGGTAGACAAATTGGCATTTCCATAAGCAATGTATGAATATATCTTCTGATCTTCAACATTCATTGCACCACTTGGTCTTATCAATTTATTTTATTTTAGGGATAGCAGTAGATCTGCAGTGGCATCTGATTGTTGTTTTAATTAACATTTCCCCAATGACTAGTGAGATTGACAACCTCTTCATGTGTTTATTAGCCATTCATCTACTGTTCTATTATACATATGCATATATGTATACGTGTTCTCAGTGAGCACAGTTCTATACCACTGGTGTACGATATCTGAAAATGGTTGTTTCAGGAACATTGTCCCATTTTTTAGTGTAATAACTATCCTAAGTTACTTAGTGAAGCAGACATCTATTTCTATCTATATCTAGATCCAGATATAGATATACAACATATAGATATAGATAGAAGGTAAATATTTCATCTTTTCATATTTCAGAGCTTAATGTGATTGTTCATTATATCATAATGAAAATATTTTCATTTGGGCAATATAATCTACACTTGAAAAGAAAAAAATTAAAGCAATGAATCCCATCCATGAGACATGAATAATACATGTATAATGCTCACATACATACCAACCCGCTCATGGAAATACATGTACTACTGACTGCCCACAGGAAAAAAAGAAGCAAATTTCTATGTGTGCTAACTTTACTTTCACCCAATTTTACACTCAAGAAATGATATAATTAGAAACAAAGTATGTGTCATACTTGGTACAACTTATTAGAATACATCTATACTACTCATTATGTAGGTTAAGAACTCTCTTTTAAAAGAAACTCTTAGCTGAGCATCTCAATGTAGTTTAGAAATAAAGTTTTGACAAATTTACGAATTAAAATTATACAGAAAAAAATATTGAGTGATTATACAGTTTGTCTGGGTCAAATACTAAATGAGTTCTCTCATCCCTCCATCTTTATTAGCTAGGATTAGGTTTGATTATATATAGGAAGAAAGCATACATGGTAAGTATGGCTAAAACAAGAAAATGAGCTTATCTCAAACATTAATTTGGGGTTAGGTATCTTGGACATTATAGAAACTTGCTGAAATCTTCAGGGATTCTAGCTTCTATCTTCTTGTTCTAGAATCCTAAAGTATTACTCCTGACTCAAAACAGCTGCCCGATACAGCCATTGTGGCAGACTTCTAGGCAGCAAAATGGAAGATTAATTTTCTATTAGGTAGATTTTTTTTGAAAGCCCTTTACATCACTTTTTTCTGATGTTTCATTGTGAGACATTAATATATAATCACACTAGCCTATAAATGATTCTGGAGAATATAGTCTTAAAAATCTGGACAAGAGTGTGCTAGGGTAAAATTTGGATTTTTGTGACTAAGAGAAGGCAGGCAATCGATACTGAGAAATAACCAACAGTGATTGCCAATCTGTCAATTTAATTTTTTCACTTTATTATATATACTTTTTTCTCTTCAAGAGAGCATAAATCTAATGAAAATAAATAAATAAATGAGAAAGGCTAATTTAACAATATAGACCAGAAATGTTAATGAATTTGTAAGTGTAATACTATTATAATCTGAAGAAATCCAGAGAAGCGTATTGAAGTGGACGGTTCATCTGGGTCTTGAAGGGTGGATTAAAACGCAGGAATTTCTTCATTCATTTTATTATTAAACAATAGTTTAGGAACAACAGAGTGAAATCTAATCTAGATGAGACCATTAGCCAGTTTTATGAAGAAATAACATTTATACTACAGGCAGGCATTAGGCTTTTAAAAATCTTTTATTTACTTAAGGTTATGACGTGGATATACCAAATTTCATTCTATAGACAAACCTGAATATGTTTTTTTAATTAAAAAAGTTAACAGGTAGTAGTTATGTTTTTTAACTGTTATTAGTATTTAGGAAATTGCAAATAGAGGAAAATAATTTCTATGATTATACACAAAATTTAGTTAGTTGCCAGTAAGTGGTAGATACTTGTTATAAAATGAGACCTGATAGGGCCAGCCCGGTGGCGCACTGCGATAGTGCGCCGCTTGGGAAGCGCAATGGCGCTCCCGCCGAGGGTTCGGATGCCACATACAGACCGGCCGCTCACTGGCTGAGCAAGGTGCAGGGGCAACGCCGAGGGTTGCGATCCCGTTGCCGGTCCCGGTCCGGTACGGGCGCGACACTGAGGGTTGCGATCCGTTGCCGGCCACGAAAAAAGACAAAAAGGAAAAAAAAAAAAATGAGACCTGATAGAAACTGAGGACAGGAAGTTTCCAACCACAGTGTTAATTGCACTGCTCTTTGTGTCTGTATAGGTCTGTGACTGGATGACTGCCTCTAATTCCATGTTGGATCAAAAGTTTAGGTCAGCTGTTTCAATATTCATAAGCATGGAAGTATGCAAAAGTGTTAAGTCCACTAATGAAAGACAAATGATTTTCATCCCACCTGTTTCTTCAAGTCCTGTATTCTGTTCCTTTCAGGGTGTTTTGTGTTTCATCTCAGAAGCCCAAGTGACAATGTCACTGGCAGTTAGAGCATATTGACGCACTTGACATCCAATTTAGTTAATGCTAGGTCAGTCGGGGAGATGCAAAAGAACTAGTATGTATGCAGCAGACAAGGCTGTGTGTGACTACTAAGGAATACCCTCTAATTCCCAGAATAATATGTTAAACAATTCTAATGTCACAGTACCAGCAAGCGAACTCTAACAGTGTGTCACAATAAAATACATAAATAACAGATTGCTTTGAGATGCAGTGTGTTAAGATGTATTTCTTTTTTTATCTTTTAAATGGATTCTTATACCTCTTATGGTTAGTTTAAGATTCAGAGAGATGATAACTGAGTTTACACAGTATTATTGAAATAATCATTATAGTAACTATTTTTTAACAGCATTTATTTAAGCTTTGCAGTTCAGTTTAATTCTTCTGATGTCTGTCAACTTTCAGAAGGACTAACTTGCAAAGGGCAGTTAGTTGTTGCATTAACAAACCTGTAAATGCACAATGACACAGGCTGCCAATGCAAATTAATATCAAGAGAATTGTACAGTGCAGCCCAAATATCAATATTTGCATAGAGTTATAAAAACTTGTTTCTTTGTTTTTTTCACTTTATATATATTCAAGTATTTCAGTTTCATGTAAAGTCATGTCTGTAGATACATGTTTTTCTTATAATTACTATTGAATTAATAAGCAAATTGTGTCATGTTACAGTCTTTTCATTTTTATCATGATTGATATACAAAATGACTTGTGTCAAACTGTGGACTCATCCTTGATATTCCTAGACCTAAAAGTTTCTTTTAAAATTTTAGTTCCGGGGCCGGCCCGGTGGCGCACTGCTACAGTGCGCCGCTTGTGAGCGCAGCAGCGCTCCCGCCGAGGGTTCGGATCCCACATACAGACCGGTTCCCGCTCACTGGCTGAGCGAGGTGCGGGCGTGGCACCGAGGGTTGCGATCCCGTTGCCGGTCCTGGTCCGGTACGGGTGCGACACTGAGGGTTGCGATCCATTGCCGGACACAAAAAAAGACAAAAAAGAGAGAAAAAAAAAAAAAAAAAAATTTAGTTCCAACAATCTGCCCAGCACTATGCTAGGTGATGGAAATAGAACAAAAAAAATACCTCAATAGCCTGATATTACTGAAAGTCATTGAAATTTTCAGGCACATTTTATCCTTGAAAGTAGTTTGATATTTACAAATGGAGTGGGAGGCATATTTCACTCAAAGATGAGTGACAATAAGAACAAAAATGCTGAAAAACAAAACTTTTTAACAATTTTTAATAGGCTTTTACTTTAGAACAATTTTAGATTTACAGAAAATTGCAGATATTACAGGAAGTACTCAAATATTGTACAGGTAGTTTCCCTGTTATTAACATCTTTCATTAGTATGTTACATATTTAACATTAGTAAAGTATTGTTAATACATTATTATTAACTAAGGCCCCTACTTTATGCAGATTTCCTCAGTTTTTACCTAATGTTCTTTTCCTGTTCTGGGATTCTATCCAGAATACCACATTACATTTAGTCACCATGTTTCCTTATATTTTTCTTGGCCATGACAGTTTTTGAGACTTTCCTTGTTTTTGGTGACCTTGACAACTTCAAGTAGTAGTGGAGAGATATTCTGTAGAATGGGTCAATTGGAATCTGATGTTTTTTCTCATGATTAGACAAAATAGGCTGAATCTTTGCTCTCAAACTTCCAGCTGGATTTGGTGAATAAAGAACCCTCGCAGGAAATCAGGTGGGCATGAAGTCGTGTCTTATAGTTCCATGGTTCTCTCCATGTAAGAAATTTGGGCTAGTTGTATGGAACTCAGGGCACAACTCCACTGAAATTGTCTCTATCTAGTTCTCAGGTTCTAATGTCCACCCCCTCTCCTTGTTACTTCTGGGACTAAAAGTAGTTGCAGTTTCACTCTTAGTAATCCTGGATTATTTTTACTATTCCTCATGATTTTTCTACTCCTCACACACATTGCAAACAGTGGTTTTATTAAACCCTCCCTGAATCATCCTAATGAAGGTGTGCCATTTTTTCCCACTGAAACCCTGTATAGCACATTATTAAATCACATTTAGCTTCTCCTGACATGGAGGCAGAACTAATTGCTTTTAAAATGTATCTCTGTGGTACTATAATACTTGATATGAGAACGTATTTTTTGATAATTATCGCTATTCTTGGATTAGCACTCTCGTTTCTTTGGAATCCTTCCACCACCAGCTCCAATGTGACAGAAATTTATTTATTTATTTTTCTATTTCTTTTCCCTTTACAACTGATTACAATTCCAAATAATTCCATTGAAATGTTCCACTTGTCCATGCACATTACAGTTATTTAATGTTAACTGTAATGTGCATGGGGAAGTGATACATTTCAATGTATTACTAGACAGAATTGACTACTTCTATGGCTATAGTCACACCAAATAGACACAGGGTTTGTTCAGAACTCTTCCTTTGGGTACTTGAGTTTGCACGTGAGAAATCTAGCTACGCTGTGTCTGCCATACTGCTTCAATTGCTTCTATCAGTTCCAGATGAGCCCAGTCTTCCAGCTATCCTCTCCAAGCCACTAGCCATATGAGCCCATCTGCCAGGTAAACACCACAGAGTTTTCTCATGTAATGTCACATGGTGCAGGAAATTAATCAGTCAAGCTGTACCCAAATGCCTGACCTATAAAATAATGAGACATAATTTTTTAAAAAAATTCTTTCTTTCTTTCTTTCTTTCTTTCTTTCTTTCTTTCTTTCTTTCTTTCTTTCTTTCTTTCTTTCTTTCTTTCTTTTCTTTTCTTTTCTTTTCTTTTCTTTCTTTTTTTTTTACATCCTAAGCTGTTGTTGTGAAACAGTAGGAGGGGAAGGGGGAGGGAGATGGAAGCAGGGCAGGGGGAGGGGCAGGGATGGCCCACAGCCGACTCCTTTGTGAAGTCAGGGAGGCGTGGCTGAGGCCCTCGGGCCCCAACCACCCTGGCTTTGGAGCCCAGGGGGCTTGCCGCTCTTCTAGGTTTGATAGGTGTTCCTTGGTGGTATTAGACCTTTATTGGTTGATATCAGAATTTTATCTCCAATCTGTGGGCATTTTGTTTTTTCTTTCAGTTCTGTGTTTGTTTACTAGCTACCCCCACCACTTAAACTCTGCACTGGAACTAATTTATTCTTTTGCTTATTTCTAAAATGGGGGGACTTGCTATGGGGGACCAGCACTTGAACCCCATGGTTGAGCTAAATTGCTGCTTTGCTGCTGATTCTCTGGGGAAGGCTTTTTGTGCAGCTCAGGTTTTAATTGTTTCAGAAGGCTTTTTGTGCAGCTCAGGTTTTAATATTGACCTTGTAAGCACTCGCGGGTCTTGTGAGGTCTGATACACCAGGGTTGTGTGGAAACTTTGTCCTG
This sequence comes from Galeopterus variegatus, assembly GCF_000696425.1. NCBI lineage: Eukaryota > Metazoa > Chordata > Mammalia > Dermoptera > Cynocephalidae > Galeopterus > Galeopterus variegatus. The sequence goes on along the minus strand of NW_007732383.1, from coordinate 4,765 downwards.
GGCCTAAGTTCTTTCAGCAAACTGCACCCTCTGCAGTTCTATATTCCTGACCAATCTCCACTGAGTGGTCTTGTGCTGACTGGGGGGCGCAAATCAGCTGTCCATCCTGTGCCTTAGTGTTCTCTGGTGGGCCTGTACTCCAAACACTTCCCATGGGATGGTCTATGTGCCAGTCCCTTGCAATGACTCACTGGCCTCTAAGAGGCTCCTTTCTTCAGTTGCCGGTGGCCCCTCAGTCATACACTGGTCGATGGGAACCCTGTCAGCAGTCTTACTGGGCTGGGGTCCACCAAGGCCATCTTCTCCCATGCAGTTTCCAAGCAACTTCACACACAGGGCACAGCTGTGGCTTTTGCCAGCTCCTGCTCAGTGTGCTCACCAAGGCCAGACTTGAAATGGCCAGGGCTCAAAACAGTTGGAGCAGTCATTTATTTTTCTCATCGCAGCTTTTCCTGCCTTCATGAACCCCATATGTCTCTCCTGAGTTCTAGGGACACCACCTTGGCAGTCTTTGCTTTTTAATAGTTGTGAATTGGTTAATTATGGGAGAGAGTGATGCTGGGGACCATCTATTCTGCCATCTTGATTCTCCACCATGAGACATAATTTTTAAAGTTGCTCTTTAAAGTATTTAGGTTTGGGAAATTTGCTGTGCAGAAATAGAAAAGTTGAAAGTCACGTTCTTCTCTAATATCTTTGTGAGGAAAATGGAGGCAGTATGTTCAGGCTTCCTCACCTCCTATCCAGCTGAGCATGACTCAACATGTCTGTTGTAAATACATAATGTAAGAGTGGTATAACTGTCATGTGCATCCAGGTGTTCCTTGGCTCTCTGGCTCTAGTATAAAAGACAATGGCTCTACCCACTGGAGGCTGAGCTCGCAACCAAGTAAAGCATGTCAACCTTGCCAATGGCTCCCAGAATCTTTTTCCAACTGCCTAGCTCACGACTTGCGTAAGACAGGTTTGAAGGGTCCGTGACCCAGCCCAACAATCTTAAACATAGGACATTGTTTGGAGGATGGAGCAGAGGATGGAAGCTGCAAGAGCCTCAAGGAGTTTGACAGTGAAAGCTAGAAAAGCCTCAAGAAGACTTGATAAAGACTTTAAGGACAATGAGGAAAAGGTTATGAGAGCTTGGGAAAAAGGGGATCTCTGTTACGTGGTGAAGGGTTTGGCATCATCGTCACCGGTGGAAATATAGAAAACTGGAACACTGGATAGATGTTCATCATACCATGTGTTCAGGCTTGAGTTACAAGGCTTTAAACAGTAAATGTTTTGACACACTATAAGACACAGTAAAAGCAATAGAAGTATTTTATCTGTGGGATTTTATTATAAGTTTTTATTAATAAAATACATATATGTGAGTTTTTTTAAAATCTGGAAATATGTATTGTGATGGTATTTCATTAATCTAACAAGATAATTTCATGACTGGTAGTTGATTTGGGTAATGCTAATCTCCATGTAACTTGAAACATCTCTTATTTTGTATTAATCTTCAATTTCTCCTTTTAAATTATTTTCTTGTTAAAACACTTCATCTTGTCACTTGCATATACAAATCAGTAATCACAGCTATCAAAGATTTTAATTACGCATTAAATTTAGACAATACATTCCACCATTCCTCTACTGCTTGAAACCATTTCTAGAGTTAGTAACCATGGATGCTAATTATAATAGAACTGTGTATTCAGAGTTGTAAGAATCATTGAAGATTGTTATGCTCTATCTTTAAAATGCATTTTTAGCCAGTATTCAGGATATAAGAAAAATAAATGTGCTTAAAATTGTATTAGCTCTTCTAATAGTGAGACAGTGCCTAAATCGATCTTCAAAATGTTCAATTTAGCTGAAATTTCCTTTGTCAAGTAATCAATGTGTTTACTGAATGATAAAAGTGGTGTCAAGAAGCTAGTGAGATGAGACTCAAAGTCATTTGAAAAATATAATGTAGGCCAGGGAAGATTCTCCAACTTGAACTTTACTGTCATTAGTCAGATCTGATGATACGTGAGAGAGAAGTGGAACATCTGTTTGCATTTGTCCCAAGGATAAGAGTGAGGTACGTAGTTGACCTTATGAGTAAACACTAAGATTCAGTAAAAATGGGTATACACAAGAGACATGTCATCTCATTGATGGCTCTGATTCTGATTTCAAAGAGTTTATATATATTTTAGCAGCTGAATTAAAATACAGAAAACACAAAGAAATAACCAATAGGCAATATCTGATTAAATGTAGTTTGTTCTTGTTCTTTGGCTCTTGCCTTTCTTCTACAGTCTTTTACACAAAGGGAAATGTAAAAGGCATGTACTATTATGACTTAACTAGCGGCAATAGTGCAGCAGAAATAAAAACATATGCTCCCCACCACCACCACTTTGTTGTAGGGATAACATTAATCATTACATAAACTGTGAAAAATAGACATCAGTTTATTAAAAGGAAGCCTTGAAGAAATGTCCTTGATGCCAAACAAGGCTTATCCAAATGGCAACCTATTGAGTGCAGAATAAATGAGGTAATTACCATTCAGTTTTACAGATGGAAAAGCTGAGTCACCAGGAGGTTAAGTGACTTGCCCAAGGTCACAGAATAAGTCGTTAGCATTATTATGTAGTTTCCCTTATTCTGTTTCTTCTCTTGTATTTTATCTAGTACATCAAGACACATTAAAAAATAAGTATTCACATATACAGCAAGATGATTCTTGCAATGTGGAATTGACGCAAAAACAATAAAAACAGTTTGAGTTTCTGTTTTGTTTTGCTGGGTTTTTTTTCCCCCACATATAGTTTATTCTTTATTTCTTCTGTTCTTTTCACTTCAGAAATTAGTTTGTTCTCTTATGTCACTAAGACAGCAGAAATCAATGAGAATACCAGGGTGTTTTCTACATTAGTGTGTTGGGAAATGAATGTATGTCAATGGAAACCTTCTCTAAAAACAAACCTCTTTGTCTTCCATTTACTGGCATATAAAATCACTTTGCATTATATGAATTACAGAAAAGCCAGTAAACTAAAATAAAAATAATTTTGATGTTATATTACATAAATCCACTACAGCATATTCATATTTCTAAGTGGTTAGTATTCTGAGATATATAAATTAGATAAAATGTAATAAAAATAATGATATTATGTGGCATATATAGATTATATAATACTCAGATGCCACTTAATTTCTTAAGGAGCCTGAAATTTGTTGTGTGTGTGTGTTTTCATTTTATTTTATTTTTTAATTAATAGACTTTTATGTTTGACCAGTTTTAGATTTATAGAAGAAATTGAGCTAAATACAGAGTTCCCATATTTTCATTTGTCCTTCCCAACTGTCTCTGTTTCTTTTTTTATTCAGATATTCAAAAAGCTGTACATATTTAATATATACAACTTGAGGAGTTTGCAGATAATTATACACCTGTAAAACCATTTTAATGTATTGTAAATGATTGTTTCACATGATGGTATATTTATGGATTCCATGGAAACCAGTCTGTTCTGTTGTATATGAGTTCACTTCATGGATGAGAATAAAACTATAGCTTTTTTAAAAAGTTGATTAAATCTTTCCATCTCCAGACAGCTCTATACAGACATTTTCTTCCCAATCCCATGGTGTTGACCCTGGAGCCTGTCAAAATGTATCTTCTTGTTACATTCTCCATAACTAGACATATAACTGTGAGAAAGTTATGGTCTACTCTGCAAGTGTTGCAAAATATGTCTATAGGTATCATATACATATATATATCCATCATTTTGTCATAAAATCCATCAATTTGTCACTCTTGTCTTTTTCAAGGGCAGATGGTTTCTTCTTTATGACATGTCAACACATACCCAGAGGGTCTAGTCACATATGTCAAAGGCACACAACATTTTTATAATAACAGTGGAGTTTCTATGTTAAGAATCAGGTTTATAGACAAGCAGGATGGTAATACTTAACATTCAGGCTTAATATGAAACTCTGGTCAATAGCCAAAACTATGCTATAGGTATAGAGAAAGAATTATTCTAAGACAGTAATTTGTAATAAAAATTAGCTATTTCAGCTCTTTTTCTTCTTAATAATTGTACCTTTTTCTTCTTAATTTCTTGAAGCACGTTTTTTTCTTCCCTTGGCTTAATGTTGACTCCATTCTATTGTGGTTTGCTTTTTACCTCTGTGTCCGTCAATTTTCATTTTGTTATTGTTTTGGTCATTTGCTCCCCCACTTTCCCCATCTGTCTGCTTCTCTTCTGATTAGGAACCTTTAAATATGTCTTCTCCCTTCCTCTCTTCCTTCTTTATGCAATTTTTATGAACAAAATTATTAAGGATCTTCTCATATCCTTAAAACAGTAGCTCTCACCAAATCTGGCTGCAAAACATTTCCTGGGCACTTTACAGCTTCTCAAACTCAAACTGGCAGTGACTGAATTTGATACCTGTCAATCAAAATATTTTACTTTTCCTGTGTGATTCATTTGAGCAAATGGGGCCAGTAATGTTCTTAGTCACTTTCACTAGATCAGGCTATGTAAAAACAAAACAACAACGAAAAAAAATCTCAAACTTATTTTTTTCAGTTACCAAACTAAAGACCTGGCTGTCATCACTGACGCCCCTTCCTCTCACATGTAACACATAACTAGTTGGTCAAAATAACTTGTTTATTCTTTTCCCTTCATGACTTCAAATATTTCATTTTTATTTTTTCCCTTTTTGTCTTTTTTCGTGTCCGGCAACGGATCGCAACCCT